>NC_142600.1:29239839-29395584 GCF_041222555.1 Hakea prostrata
TGTATTCACAATTTGTTTAACTTCTATGTCATTTCGTCCTATTATATCTATGCACCAATTGGAGGGATTAAGGATGAAAACTAGACTGTTTAGAATCACTATACTTTGGTCTAACTCACCCTTTTTCTAACATTCCTTATTTGTAATCTGTTATCCATTCTATAAGAAAATGAGCTCTATCATTTTAGACAACCTAATCATTTTCTGAATCTTCTCTTCTCAACTAAAGCATTGTGAGGTAATGTGGATCACAATGCATGAATTGCATAATGTGCATCAAACTGTCAAATTGTTCCAAGGAGTATAATCATATCAGTGTCCACACAGTACTAAGATGAGTTCATCATGTGGTGCATTGTCTCAACAGAATTGATTGCTTATTTGGTGGATCTACAAAATCATACATGTGAATCTTATGCTCAGGAAGACTATATTTGTTCTGTACATGGATATTGCTAAATTGAATTCACTTAATTTGAGATATCCGTATGGTACTCTCTTGCTGGTTATTTGCAATACTTTCAAGCCAACCACAACTCTTACAGAAAGTTAAGGAAATAAGGTGCTTAGATGAGTAGTATTATATCTTGTCTAATGACTGATCTCAATATGTTGGGAGTTAAGAGTATAATAGTTGAGAGCTTTCAAGGTGCCATCCATTGAATTAGGCCCTTAATTCTTTTCTGTAGCATTGAGGTGCATTCAAGATGGTCAGCCAAAAGTTTCCCCTCTGAAAGTGACTTGGCTGCATTAGTCCTTAAGTGTAGCAAGAGAAGAACCCAATGGAGCTTTGGCCTCTAAGCTGATTTTTTTTTCTTCTTTTTAATACTTGGTTCAGAACTGCTGAGTTTACTTTGGTTGGTAAAGCCTATTTTATGTGGAGATGCTCATAGTATCAATATTCCTTTGATACAGTTACATGTCTTAATGATGGAGCATATAGTTTTTTAAATTTTGATCCAGTTTTGCTTAAAGTAAAAAATTAAAATTTCAGAGATTGTTTTTGCTATATTATTATTTGGGAAAAAGACTGCTGCTTGGTCATGTAACCCCTGGACCAGCACAGGGCTGATGGAGCACACACATGGGTACTTTTTTTCATTTGTTTATTATTATTTCGAAGGGCATGAGATGGTAAATTTGCAAGCACCTTGTCTGTGCACAGGAACCACACAACCAAGCAGTGTTTCTTTCTCCCTTTTTGTTACTATTATTTTTTTTAAACCATAGGTCATTACATATTTGCTTATTTGCCTAAGATTGCTAATTCATCTCCTAATTGAGTTACCTAGGACGGCCGATATTTGGAGTGTTGGATGCACTGTTATTGAGATGGCTACTGGAAAGCCTCCTTGGAGTCAGCAGTACCAAGAGGTGTGCATGCAACACATTGCAATTAATAACTTCCCTGCTTTCTTTTGACTTCCAAGATTTTATTTCATTTTGAGAGGATACCTCTAAAAGAATGTACACTGTTTCAATTGTTTAAAGGCTAATGATTTTTTTTTTGTTTTCTCTAGGTTGCTGCTCTTTTTCATATTGGGACAACAAAGTCTCATCCGCCCATCCCTGAGCATCTCTCTGTTGAGGCAAAAGATTTTCTTTTGAAATGTCTGCAAAAGTACATTCATGATTTCCCTTCTGCTTTTTATTCCTTCTTTCATCACCCTTAGTCTAAGGACATGTAAGATGGTTTTGAATCTGTTACTTGTCCTGGTTCATTTTCTACTTGAATTATTTTCGTTAATATTAATAGGCACTAAAATTTGTCTATTGCGGAACTTCTTTTAGAATTTCATTTTATGATCATCCCGATTTTTTTTCACTGATTTTCCCCCATTTCGTGATGTTAAAGGATGTCCATCTTTTATGTATCTGTGTAGGATAAGGTCTTGTTAAGTATGTCTAGGTTCAACCAACCTATATGTTAGGATTAATGCCTTAGGGTGTCATACCTTATGATGTAACCCTGGATTACAGGGCCAGTAGTAGGACCTTTTCTAAGAAAGCAGCAGGCAATATAGGGTTCAGTACCTTGTGTGTGGGGTCAAATCTCAAAGGAAGGAGGGGTTTTAGGCTTATAACCCTACTGCAAGGTCTGGAATTGGGGTACAGCAGCTAATCTTTCAAATATCCTCAGTCCTCACAACAGGTCACTAAGGGTTGGGATTCCTGCTGTCCGAATCAGAATGTTAATGAACAGCAGTAAAACTGTACTTAGAACACCCTGCAAACACTCTGAAGTCGTGCGGCTAGGGTTAGGTTGAGTTCCAAACCTTGGGGTATTGAAAGGGGAGGTTTAGGGCTATGTTTGGGGGTAAGACTAAGGTCTGAATTCAAGATAAAATATTCTGTTTCTTAACGATCTGGAATCGCAAAATTTTACAGGTTAGGGTTTTGTGATTTTCTAGGGTTTGAGAATTCCAGAATTTCTAGGGTTAGGGTTAGGGTAGGTGATGTAAACCCGATTTTAGGGTTAGGGTTTCTTGGAATGTTTTCCTAAAATTGAGGGTTTTCTCAGAATCTTCCAGTAATTAATCGCCTAAGTCAATGGGATGATCTAAGGTACCAAGGATGTTTCAAAAATTATTATGGGAGGGTTTGGGTAAGGTAAGGGTAGGGGTTAACAAAACTAAATGGGTTGAAGAATATGGTTAACAGATAAATATGGGCAGGGTTAGGGTTTTAACAAAACCTAAGATGGGATGGTTTACTTGATAGTAGGATGTATGGAATGTGACAAAGAGATATAGGGTGTATCAAAGCTTCCTAAGAACCTGCGTTGGTGTAGGGAGGTTTGTTGGATGATCTTGGGATGATTTAGGTTGTGGGATTTGGGTAACAAAAAGTGAAAGGATGGTTTGGGAAAATTCAGGGTTTTACCACCCTAATGGGGAGGGAAACTTTGTAGGGAAAACAGTACAACTTGTGGGATGGACTGAAGATTATGGGCAGTCTTTTTCTTTCTTTCTTTCTGTTCTTTTCTTCTTTCTTTTTTTTCTGTTTTATTTCTTCTGCCGCAAGTCGGCGGGGGAGGGAGAGGGGGCCGATAGGGTTAGAAAGGGGGAGGGAGGGTGTCGTAGGGTAGGGGAGAGGTGGGGAGGGGGAGGGGCAGTATCGTTGGAGTTAGGGTGAGGGGTTTAGGGGCTCATGGGGGCCTGGGGAGGTGCCGCCAGTGGTGCAGCAGCATGCGGAGGGGGAAATCTAGGGTTGTGCAGGATAGGCGAAGAAGGGAAGAAGAAGAAGTGGGGCTGGGGGTGGGGAAGGGGGTTACTGGTTTGCAGAATTTTCTTGATGAAAGCTTGCTGGAATTTCTCGGTGGATCGCAGGAAGAAGAGAGATTCAGAAATCTAAACAAATGTAAGGTCCTACCCAAATAGGACCCTGCTGCACCTTTCTTGGCTGCAATTCTTTGATAAATTTATAATTCAGACTTGCAAACTTTACAAAGAAAGAATATGCTTATTTATAGCCTACTAAAAAGATTTAATCCATGCAGGGTTCCTTTACAGATTAGGATCCCCTTACAATAATCTCAACCGTCCAACTAAATAATTAAAGATCTAATGGAATCTCCCTGATAATAAATTCCCCCCGGAGACTCAAATACTAAAGGAACTCTTCTTGTAAATAAAGACCGATAAGAGTCTTATCTTTAAAGGAGATTCCCAAGGTCTCAAGAACTCATCTTTGACTCAAACTAGACTCCCAATTGATCAAGAATCCTCTGAAAATAAAAAAATAAATTCTGAAAAGTAATATCAGCAACTAATTAGGGTTGGGATGGACCAAACTACCCCTCTTGGAGGGTTCAGCCAGCCCTGGGTGCACCACCTTGGAGTGGCCTTGGGGTCCACTCCAGGGGGTCGGCGAGGGGCTGAATTATGGTCATGTTAGTAGGGATCAAAGGTAGGGTAAGGGAAGGGGATGCTGGTCCTAGGGCTGAATGTATTTTTTTTGGGGGGGGGGGGGGTTTAGGGGTGATTAGGCTTCTAGGGTTTAGGGTCTTATCAGAATTTGCAGAATTCTGGAATTTCCAGATTCTTCTGCAAGGAGAAAGAATAAGGAGAAGAAGAGAAAGGGGGAAAAGGGGGCAGGGGAGTGAGAGGAATGAACAGAAGGAGTTGGAGAAGGAAAGGACTCAACCGTGGGATCCTACAGGAGGGGAAGAGGGGCTGTGATGGGATTAGGGGTTGGGGATTCCTAGAATTAGGGTTTGGTGGGAAGGGGAGTGTGCCACAAGGTGTTGGGAGTAGGGGGAGGGCTAGGCAGGGGTTGGAGAGTGGAATGGGGTACAAGGGGGGCTGTGAGCACACTTACTTGCTTAGGAAGGGGGCTGTTAAGTGGAGACTGAGTTGAAGAGGATGCTAAGGCTGCCGCAGGCTTGATGTAGCTAAAGACAATGCTGAAATGCAGAGAACTCTCTTAATCCCTCAAAGGCTCAAACCCAAGTCATGGGCTAGCTTCCCACGACACTAAGTCTCTATTTTTATTTATTTATTAGTTCTACTAATTTGACAATGAGTTGGGGACTTTATATAGCCTTGCAATTGAGGGAAATAGATTAAGACCAAACCTAGGAAACTTTATTGGACTCAAACTAGGGAATCCACTTTGGATTGGGATTGGCTTTACAACTTAACAACTTAAGAAAACAAACTAGAAAGGAGTCTTCTAAAGATCTCTTAGGCTGTGTTTGTTTGCTGGAATAAAGGTGGGGTGGGAAACAATTTGAAAAAGCAAACTTTTCCATTAAATCTCAAAAGTGTGGTTTGTTTGGTTGATGGGGGTGGGAAAGTTGGAGACAAGCTTTCTTAAATTAAGGAAGCTTGTTTGGTGAGGTGGCATGCTAACTTTCCCACCCCATGCCTTTCTAAACCCCACAATATTTGTGGGATTTTGTGGAAAAGTGTGGAAAACTAAAAAGTGGGACCCTCATTTAACACTTTTCCACAAAATCCCTTCCTTTCCTTTCCTTCTCTCTCACCCCATTACACATGGGGCCCACATTTTTCCCCCCCACCACTTTTTTCCCACCCCACCTTTGTAAACAAATGCAGCCTTAATAAAAAATAACTTGCAAAAATAAATAATCAACTGCCAGAAGGAATCCTACTTGAAAATTGGATTCCAACTGGGACTTCTACTCAGACAAGGATTCTAACCATTATTTCAATTGAAAAACAAAAAGTTGATATAGGATCCTAAAATTAACCTGGAATTATCTAGACCCTTTTGGTGGTCCAAAGAGGGGCGGAAATGCCCAAATTGCCCTTCTAAGGGTTTGGCCAGCCCCTAGGCCGTTTTTGGTCCAACTTTTGATGGACCCTATGCTTGTTGGGCCTAGTTATGTCACTTATTGTTGTGGCCATTATATCTATAAATGTACAAGGCCTCTTTGTCATTCTATAAAAGTCAGCCAAATCTTCTTGACTTGGTATTAGAGTGTAAATACTCTAGGTGTTTTTTAATCACTAAGAGGAGTTCAGTCCTAGAGATTAGAGGCTCTTTGGCTTCCCATGACTGAGCATGGTGAATTGAAAGGCAAAAAAATCCTTTGTTGTGCACATCTCTCTATTGTGCACACCAGTGCACCACCACAACGCGACACGTGGAATACTCTATATTGAAGGTCCATATCAATAGGTTGATCTTAAGTGGAAAAAAACCCATTTGTGAAACCTATTTAGCTTATACCCGCCCATTTCTGAATACCCAGTTTGTTCATTCACACACTCCTCAACTCCCACGACTTTCTTCTCATTCCCATTCCCATTCCCTTGTGGTTCTCTTCCTCCATCTTACACTTTCTTTCTTCATTGCTATCCCTCTGTGTTCTGAACCCTAAGATGATTCGTAAGTACTTGACAGTCGATTCAAAATGAAGCTAACAATCCAAGAACAATAAGCCACAAGTAAAAAGAAACCCTAACATTCTAATACATATCCAATCATAGAAGAACAAAACAAAGGCCTTGGTGAAGATAAACTCAGAACATCAATATAGCAGGCTTGAAAGAGGATGGAGATACAAAGTTGTTGAACTGATGAATATCCAAGGTTTTTAATCCACAGCCTTGACAGCATGTTGCCCCATAAGTGCTTAGCTATTGCAAGAGAAGCAATATGCAAAACAGTTTCAGGCTCAAAACCACAAAGGCTACAGATTGAATCGGCAGGGGACCATCTAGAGATCTGAACTTAAACAGGAAACCCATCATGAAGAACTCTCAAGTAAAGAAAAATATTTTATACTTTGGTAAAGTACTAACTTCCCAAAAGATTTTTCTAGCGCAGGTCTCAATCTCCTAAGAGCCAAATTGATGGCAAAATTACCTGCACCCAGAATTATGTTTAATGATCTATTTTGGGGGAAAATCCAGGCTGAGGTGTTTAACCCCGATTCAAACCAACTTAAACCAACTGATTGACAAGTAAAGTTGAGAGGGGTTTTGGAGTTTGATTTTCTTTGCTTCCTTTGCAAATTGTTAATCCTGTACCTAACTCAAAATGCCAAATAAGGTGATAGGAGGTTTGAGCACATGAAAACACAGAGGAAATGCAATGAAGAAAGAAAGCGAGAGATGGAGGAATAAAACAATGGAGGAAAGGGAATGAGGAGAAAGTCATGGGAGTTGAGGAAGTGAGTGAATGAGGTATTTAGAAATGGGGTTTACCAAAAAGGGTATTTAGGAATGAGCGGGTTACGGGTATAAGCTAAAACGTGTTTCAAGCCTTTTGATCTCAGCTTTCTATTTGGAATATTCCACGTGTCGCATCCTGCTGGTGCACTGCTGTGCACAACAGAGGATTTTTTTCTGAACTAAAATGTTCCACCATTGCCTACTCACTGGCCCACTGATTGGTTATGGCACCTGATGTGAACAGAGATTGACCCCCCTAGCCAAACCCTAAAGTGGACCTCTAGGCCCACCCAAGCAAGCTGGTTGAACCCTATTACAGGGGTATTTTGGCTATTTTAGACTCTACTTTACTGCTGGAATCTAAATTCCAGAATTTTAGAAGAGTCCCCTCCCCTACTCCCTACGACCTCTCCCAACCCCTCCCCACCTATCCCCTATCCCCCGCAATTTCCCCACCCCTTTTGCTTCCCTGCAGCAGCATCAAACACCCACCCCTCTGCAATTCCCTATTCCCCAGTCCCTTAACCTCCCTTTTCCTCCCAATAGGATTGCACCAAACCCTAGGCATCAGTCCTACTCTTAGTTACCTAAATAAACCCTATTTCCCTAAGTCTGAAAATTTCCTGCATTCATTTTCTACTTCTGAAACCTAAACCTAATTCAACTTAGGTCCTCTCCTAAAAGGTCTAAAAATACAAAGCAGCAAGTACAGTCCCTTCTCGCACCTAGCCAAAACACCAAAAACCTAGTTTACAGACTTTTTTTTGGGTCAAAATTCAGGTATGGAATTAGCATTGCAGTAGGGCTTGTAGTGTGTAAACCTACCCTATACATCCTTGAAAATCCTTTTTTTGTGCTAGAAGATTTTGGGCAGCCCTTAGTCTTAGGGAAATTCATCCAAACCCTAACCCTAAAACTGGGTTTACATCAGCACCACAATTCACTGCTACTCATCAATGGGGCCCTTGGCTCTCTCTTGCTTCTTACTAGGGCATCAGGCTTGCAACCAATTTTGGTTTTGATAGTTGACACAGTGCTCTTTTGGTCCTTGCTAGGGGATCCAACCCCTTGTTTGGTCACTGCTACGGCTATCAGAATCCCTTGCCATTGCTTCTAGGAATCACATACCACGGAAACCGCTGCCTGGGCCTCCCAGACCACTATTTGATCAACTCCAGAGCCTTCTAGGTCTTGCGCCATCTTATCAGGGCCTTTAAGGCCCTCTTTGTGTTTGAAAAGCCTTCCATGTCCCCTTGGCATCCGATGTCTTTGTAAAGGGGCCTTGTAGGTTCTCTCTGCCTCGTTGCTTCATTCCTAGGCCTGTGGTGTCTCAGATCGGCCCTTAGCTTTGTCCCGCATCTTGCCGAGGCCTCATGTGCCCATTTGCTTTACAGGGTGCTCTCTGACTCTATCTCTACAAATTAGTGCTTTCTTATCTTTGATTTGTTGATATATTGTCATACTTTTATCTCTATGGTGTAAAGTACCGTTACCTCCACAAATGTAATAAAGGGTACTATTCGTATAACCCTTACTTTTAGATAGGTCCTACAAAAGTCAATGGGACTAATTACCTTTCTTGGTCTAGAGCATGTCTAATCACTATTTAAGGCAACAACTTTTGGGTTATATAGCTAGTGGCACCTCTAAGCCTACTGTAACAAGTACATGGTCAATGATGCCCTCAGTATGTCCTTCCTTTTGGGCTCCATGGCTTTTGGTTTATTTACCTAGGTATGTATGCTTTTTCTCCATGTAGTCCTTCTAGGCTTCTTAATTTTGGGGCCTTCAACCATATGCCAATTCCTAGGATATGTCTTGTACCTATCTTTACTTCTCCGGAAAGGCTAAAGCCCAAGTTGCTGATGGGTCTTTATCTATTGTTTCTCGTAGAGGTTCAATATCCGGCGGTCCTACCATATAATTATCTTCTGTTTTTCACGTCCCTCGTCTTTTTGAAGTCTACCTTCAATTTGTTGTCTTACGATCGATCTTAACTATTGTGCTCAATTCTGTTTACTCCTTGTGGATCTTTCTTCTCTCAAATCTCTTCCTGTTTGTATCCCCTAGAAAAAATGGTATTCCCAGTCAAACAAATAAACATCTTTACATACACTGATGATTATGCCCGATATTCCTAATGTTCATTTTGTGGATGCTGTTACTACTTTCAGTTTTCCTCATTAACTTATTTCATTTGGTGTCTTTGACTTTGATGCCACAGTAGGTTTCCTTCTGGATTCATCCCTTTCCTCCCATCTCCTTTCCATGGTTTTCAACTGTGTTTGCATTGCCTATAATTCCTCTCCATCTCGTTCCAAATTGGATCTGAGAGCTCTCCTATGTATTTTCCTTAGGTCTTTGGCCACTCAAAAGGGTTATCATCCTTCTTGTCCTTGGTTACTCATCACCATGGATGTCATTTTCCATGAGACAAGAGTCTTATTACCAGTTCTATTATCCTTTCGATAAGGTGCATCCCCAGTCCTTTGTCTATTGACACTATTCAACTTCAGGGGGTAAAAGGAGAGACGTCTCACTTACGCTAGACATGAAGAAAAGCCGCCGTCTTTGGTCCACCAAGCTTCAATTGTGCCTCAAGATCAAGATCCTTCATCAGGGAATCCTTCCTCATCGTCTGATGATCTCCTGGCTAGAATGTAATAGGGGTACTCAAGTCTTGTGTTAAGTCTCTTTCAGCTTCAATTGTATTTTCTGTACTTTTTTTTTTTAATTACCGTTTGCCTTCCTAGGTAGTAGTTGTAATTCTTCTTTTATGGTGCAACTGATGAACATTGGCAAGAGAGTACCAACTCTATTGCCCTTGGTACTGAGTTCTAGTCTTTCTTTCTTCTTTTCCTTCACATCCTCCAACCCTCCTTACCTTTTTCATTACCTATTATTCATCCTTATCTTTACCTATTACTACTGCTCCCACTGGCTTTGAACATTACCCCACCCTTTATCCTTTTTCGGTAAGATTTGATGGAACAAATTATTTAATCTGGTCTCGATCTGCTTACCTGACTATTGCTAGAAGAGGACTTGTTGGACACATTATGGGCACCACTATCAAACCTACTACCACAGGTGTTTCATAGGATAAATGGATCTCGAATGACTCTCTTATTATGTCATTCCTTTTGAATTCCATGAATCTAAATATTGCTGGCGGATACCTGTTATTTGATACTGTAGCCCAAATCTGGAAGGCTAATACTAAAACATATGGACAGTTGGGGAATGATGCACAGGTTTATGAGCTACGAAAGAAGCTGCATAAGAGTACCCAAAAGGAACTGATTGTGGCCCAATATTATGATGAGTTGCGTTCTCTTTGGCAGGAGTTGGATCATTATGGGGATTATTACCCCACTAATCTAGATGATGTGACTACTTATAGGAAGCACGTTGATAAGATTTGGGTATATGA
Organism: Hakea prostrata; assembly: GCF_041222555.1. NCBI lineage: Eukaryota > Viridiplantae > Streptophyta > Magnoliopsida > Proteales > Proteaceae > Hakea > Hakea prostrata. Next base: position 29,249,917 of record NC_142600.1, read on the forward strand.
CTTCTTGGTAGGTTTGAATGTGGAGTATGATCAGATCATAGTGCAAGTATTAAGTCGTTCTCCCTTTCCTACACTAGAACAGTCTTTTGCCCTTGTTCAGTGTGAGGAAAGCCGTCGATTAGCCATGCTTCATGCTCCTATTGTGGAGAAATCAACCTTACAGTCTGTTAGCACTAAATCTGATTCAGCTAAGGAGATTATCAAGTGTGAACACTGTCACAAACCATATCATACTAAGGCCAATTGTTGGAAGCTCCATGGGTAGCCTGCTGATTTTGAGCAAAAAAAAGCACAAAGAAGGGGAAAACCGAAAGCTAATCTTTTTAAGACAGTTTCCACAACACCCTCTGCAGACATTGGTTTTTCACAAGAGGAGTTAGCTACTCTGCGACATATTCTGTAGTCTTCTACTACTAGTACAACATCTACTACTGCTTCCTCCACTGCTCATACCAACTCCTACCTTGCTACTTTAGGTAAAACTTTCATAGGCTACGATGTCTCTTCAGTTTCTGCTCCCTAGATCATTGATACAGGAGCCACATATCATATGACAGGTTCATCTCTTTTTTCTTACATTATGCTCCAACTTTCGGAAAAGATAACGTTCGAATTGCTGATGGCTCCTATTTTTCCATTGCTGGAAAATGGACCATTCATCATTCTCTATCACTTTCTTTATCTAAAGTTTTACACGCTCCCTCTTTCTTTACTAACTTGCTCTCTATTAGTAGTCTTACACTTGACTTAAATTGTAAAATGATTTTTTTTCCCATCTTATTGTGTCTTCCAGGATCTAGTAATGGGGAAGGAGATTGGACGTGGTAAACTTGACAATGGACTTTATCTGTTGGAGCCAATAGGAAGATATACTTTTGCTCTGACTGCATCTCCTAATTAGGTCCATTTGATAATATCAAACCTTTAGCAGTGGCACCGTAGGCTAGGTCACCCCCCCTCTAGGAACTCTTAAGAAAATATTTCCCGATATAGTTTCTTCTTGTAAAAAGGATGATTTTTTTTGTGAAGCCTGCATTTTTGCGAAGCAGACTCGTTTTACTTATTTACCTTCTCTTCATAATGGAAAATCTATTCCTTTTGGACTAATTCATACTGATGTGTGGGGCCCTTGCCGACCTGTGTCTATTACTGACCATAGGTACTTTGTTACTTTTATTGATTGTCACCCATTGATAATCTAAGAGTAGAAGCATACACTGATGCAGACTGGGCGGGATCTCCATACAAGAAGTCAATTTCAGGTTATTGTAAGTCTGTACCTTTGTTGGAGGTAATCTAGTTACTTGGAGAAGTAAGAAACAAAATGTGGTAGCTTTATCCAGTACCGAAGCTGAATATAGAGCTATGGTTCGTGGAGTTTGTGAGCTACTATGGTTGAAAGGCTTGCTACAAGATATTAGAGTCCAAGTTCCAAACCTTATGATGCTATATTGTGACAAGGCTGCTATTAGTATTGCTAATAATCCTGTGCAACATGATCGAACTAATCACATTGAAATTGACAGGTTTTTTGTCAAAAGAAAGCTGGAACAAGGGCTTATCTGCATGCCTTTTGTGAGGTTTGGAGACCAAGTGGCGGATGTTTTCACTAAGGGTTTGAAAGAAGGAGATTTCCTTCCTATTGTTGTAGTCAAGTTGGGAATGACTAATATCTATGCCTCTACTTGAGGGGGATTGTTGGTTGAGTTGTACTAGGAGTTCACTCTATTAGAGTTTTTATTCATGTAAATTTCTATTTCTTGTTACCCAAGTTAGGGTATTTATGTTATAGTGTTCTTTCCACTTTATTATAAACAGAGGGCTTGAGATCACACTGATTAATAAGCCATTCTACCACAATCGGCTTTCTCAACAAATAGATAAGGATAGATCTCCCGTAAGGAGATTGATATACTTCACTTATACTTGAAAGGATATTCTTATGCTTTAGGTGTTGTTTGCTGCTCTATATGACCTGCAAACCAAATATTGAGGCGATGAGGTTGTGTGCATTCCAAGGTCTTGGAATCAGCACCAGGATGGGGCATCCTATTGGTAGTAATCCGAGACTAGAATCCTTCACTAATGCTGAGTGGGTCAGTTAATAATTGGTGCTTTGGTTTAGGATATTGCACATTCCCTAGAGGTTGAATCTGTTACTTGGCAAAGCAAGCAGTCAGTGCTGTACAGATCTAGTACAGAAGCTGTGTACCATGCTGTGGCACAGGATGTGTGTGCATTTATATGGCTCAAATTAGTGCTTGACAATCTGTGAGTAACCTTTGAAGAACCTAGAGGGATCTTCTATGATAATAAGCTTGCAATCGGTATAGCCCATAACCTAGTCTAGCATCACCAAATCAAGCACATTGAGCTGGATAGACACTTCATCAGGGAAAACCGAGCACATGGTGCGAGCTGCATCCTGTTTGTCACCTCAGAGAATCAGTGGGCTGATGTATTCACAATGGGTTTGACTTTTAATTCGCTCCATCCTATTATATTCAAGTTAGGCATGACGGATGCCCATGCTCCAACTTGAGGGAGACTGTTAAGGATGTCTAGGTTTGAAAAAGTTGGGAATTTCACTCTAAAGAGGTCTTGCCCCGAAACACAAAGCCGAGCCGGGATTAGGAGCATTTCCATGTGTCCTACATTATCGAATAGCCCAACTGGCTATCTGCGCAAGAATTCATGTAAGTACGGGCTCTTGCCCTGCCCAATAGCAAGAATGTCTAGGTTCAATATATGTGTGTATCAGAGTAAAGCCTATGAGTCAGCCTTATCTATCATAACTTGTTTATTCTTGTCATTCTATAGACTAGCCAGTTGATTTTTCTTAACTCATTTCTTACTGACTCTATTGTGGCAGGGAACCAAAGTTAAGACCCGCTGCATCAGAACTGCTGCAGGTAAAAGTTGTTTTCCTTAAATCAAATGAGTAAGACATAGAGGTTATTTTAGTTGAAGATCCACCTGACAGTGCCACATCGGCTTGTTAGTGCTGGAAGGTGCAATAATTGATTATTCTTTTCCTATGCTATTAATTTTCTGGTATTTGGAAATGAAGCATCCATTTGTTACTGGAGAATTCCTAGAAGCTCACCCAGTCCATTGCACTTCATCTATGGTCAGTGTTTAGTTTCTTTTTTCCTTTCTATTTCTTGCTTTTTGTTATTTTTTATGTTCTCATTCCTTCCAAAATAACTGCTACTGATTCTTGTACTTCACTACCATCAGAAAGCTTCTGCAAGTCACTTGCCTTCATCTGGGTCAAGTATAAAGAACTCGTAAGTGTTACATGACAGTTTCTTACCAACATTTGTTCATTTTATGCATCATGATTGTAAACTGTTTATGCTGCAGAATTGGTGCTGCACTCAGATATCGGACAGCCTGTGGTGGCTTGAAGGATGTTTCTGATATGGGCAGTGTAAGGAGCTCAACAGTATATCCTGAGAATCTTTCAGGGTTTGGACAATGGGGAGTGAGAACAAGTGATGAGATGTGCCAGATTGATGATAGAGATGATTTTGGGCTGAGTCAGTCAGCTAAAATTGGTTCTGTCTTTGCAGCAAATGATTCCAATAAGGTGATGTATTTTCTTTATGTTCCATATAGTCATCTTTAAATCTTGAGCAGCAAAAAGGAATTTCAGCCACCAAATTTTGATGGAATTGTTTGTTTGATTAGAGTTTTAATCCAATGAGTGAACCCACTGATGATTGGCCATGCAAATTTGATGAGAGTCCTGAGCTAGAGCACAGAGGAATGGACTTGCACTCAGGTTATCCAGTCGGTGGCATTTCTGGAAGTCCTGGAGCATCTGCCAAAGGTGATGATGATTTTTCATTTCCAGGCGGTCCGCTGGTATCTGAGGATGACGATGAAGTTATTGAGTCAAAAATAAGAGCATTCCTAGATGAGAAGGTATAATAAAATTAAACTCATCCTTTTTTGAATTTTATTGATGCATCATCCACCCTTCTTAGACGGAGTAGCGTTTAATTTTTTTGTATAACAATGTTGCCAGGCTCTAGATTTAAAGAAACTGCAAACACCACTTTTTGAGGAGTTCTATAACACCTTGAATGCTTCTGGACCTCCTGGTCTTACTGGGAGCCCAGATGGTGAAAATATAACAAACTATTTGAAGTTGCCTCCAAAAAGCAAGTCACCGAGTCGGGTTCCTAGTGGAACTCCATCGCCAGCTGTTGATACTGTGAATCCTGCAAGTCCTGGAAGCTTTAGCAGGCGTATATCTAACATTGACTCTCATAACAATCAATGTTTGGGGGAAATTCCTTCGCCTCACAATGAATGGAAAGGGGTGCTTCTTGATGATAGGCAGGATTCAGCCAGCATAAGGTTTGGTTAAATGGTTTGCATCGTTTAATATCTATTTGGTTTTTGAATTTTCTTATTCCTTAATTTTCTGTCCTTTATACAGTGTAAGCTTTTCGGAGAGACAGAGGAAGTGGAAAGAGGAGCTAGACCAAGAACTTGAAAGAAAACGTGGTGAGTTTTTGTTCTTTGTATATTCTCAATAACCATAAATTAAGGGGTGGGCCTTAGCGTAATGGTTGGTGAACCACAGTTGTAGTCTGAGTTCAAGGCATAGAAAAATTGCCCCACTGAGCAAAACTTACCGGGGTTGAGCCGCATAGAAAAATTGCCCCACTGAACTATGCTTGTGCAGTAGCCTTCAACACTGGGTATTTTGTTGTAGACTATAGCCAACTTGGTTTTCTGATTAGCTGTACAAAGCTGTTTACAAAGATATTGATCCATGTAGAACCCTTTTTGGTTGTTGCATGCAATATACAAGGAAAACTTTGTCATGATGGGTTTGGCTGAAATATCTGCTATCATTCATCTGAATAAAGAAATATCTGCCAGAATCACAATTTCAGCTAAATATTCAATATTTAAATCATGGGTCTTGTATTGTCATGAATTAGTCAATCATTTGCATAGATCAAACTTTTCTAATTGTTCTGTTTTGCTGATAATTGGCTGTAGAGATGATGCGTCAGGCAGGTGTTGGTGGGAAAATATCTTCACCCAGGGATCTCCGAGTTTTAAATCGAGAAAGAGATCGGTTGCGGTTTGCATCCCCAGGCTAATAAATATACTTGTGTATGTACAACCGTTCACAACTGGCCTCTTCTTTTTTCTCATCAAGTAGTAATGTATATTCAGCTTATAGTTCTGTTGAAATTTGTCAAATGATACAAAATGGCCACAGTCCATCTACTATGAATAGCAGGCAAGGCACCACGTTCCCCTTCTTGTTCAGTTTTTCGGGGTTCTGCCTGAACACCACACCACACCACAGCAGTATCCTTTGTAAGCCTCTAAGCTAAATTGTATGTACACTTTATTGCTCAAATATGTTCTTTACTACAATTGTTTCGCTGGAAAAACAAATTCCAATGTGTTTCCTTTTCCATTTTAGAGTTAGGGGTGTGGTTTATTTATTTAATTTTAAAATCTTGTGTTTGATTTTTCTTGTTCCTGAATTCAAGAAATTAGATCGCCATGAAATATTTTCTGATAAAACCAATAGCAAGTTACATCAATAGCATTGGTTGGGAGGGGGAGTATGGGTCAATGTTGCACTTTTGCGGCATGGAAGTTTGGCAAATCTTGCAAAATTCCATAAATATAGTCAAGGAATCTTTGCATAGCCCACTAGTTGTTTAATGCTAGAAGGGACAGTGGTTGTGCTGAATCATTGACTCGCCGGAAAATTTGAAGATCTGATGTACTTAGGACAATTGAATTGATGTTTCATTTAAGAAAGTGGTCTTAAGATTTTTATATATTTTTTTGGGTAATGGTCTTAAGAAATTCTACTGCTATAGAAAGTCAGTTGATTTAGCCATAATGCTTAGAAAACTGTGTAAGAATTTAAAACGACTCAGAAAGGGGAAAAAAGGAAAATGGAAAAATGTTAACTGGTTTTGTTAAACTGGGTTGGGCTGGAACGAAGCACTTGTTCCCTCCTTAGGGTCAGTTACTGTTGTTGAAAGGACACATATGACAATGATATAGATTGAATGGTTTGATCATCCATCAGCTAATTTTGGCACAATAATATCAAATCAAAACCCATCATAGACTATGGACTATGGAAGAGAATGCTTGGTTTGTTCGAGATGGGTAGTTTCTGTAGATGCATATAGCATTAGTAGAGAGATGTTCCACTCTACTGGATCACCAAAATACCATATAAGGTGACTATCACCAATCTAGGCCAACAAACATTTTGTCAATACCCAAATAATGTAGTTTATGCTTGTTAGTGATAGAATTTCCTTTAGTTGACTTCAAGTCTTTGTGGGACCTATCTGCGAGGGTGTTAATCTGTTCAGTTTTGATCATCTAGTTCGGTTTTGATTTGATTCAGTGAAGTGATAAGGGTTATCTGAATCCAAACTGAGAACCAAGTTAGTTCCAGAATAAGACCCATATCCAAATCCACTCGGTTTGACTCGACACCTGGTTGGGTTTAATTATATGCGGTTTTGTTTTGATTTGCCAAATGAGCCTATTTGGTTTTAATTCCCAGCAAGATCTGTTTCTAAAATTCCAAAAAAAAAAAAAAGGTCCATCTATGATTTTGGGCTTTACACTTATAAATGCATAGTTGAGACATTTATCCTGTAAAATACCAGAAATATTCTCACTGCCATTGCCATTTAAGCACTGCAGTAACTACCATTGTAAACACTACAAGGTTTCTCAAGGATCATCACCTAAGAAAGCACTGAGTCTTGAGATCGACTTTTCATATCTTTGAGGCCACTCAACCCCATTATGACTCGATTAAAGGAATTGAAATGATCAAATAGTTCTCATTTAATCTCGGTATGATAGAATCCATATGGTTAAAAGGATAAAAATTAGGGGGAAAAAATATGTATCATGAAACATGGCCAACAAGTTTTGGTGTGAAGAACAGAAGAAGACATGATCATGAGAAGCAGCCGACGGATCTTAGAAAAGATTTTTAGGGGGAGAACATAGAAAGTTAGAAACGTTGTACATGGTCAGTTGGGGGAGTGAGTAGAGACTTGTAAACTGTTACTGTTCTTCCTGGTGGATTTGCACGATAGAAAAATCTCTCCTCCTCTCCCGGCGCACTATGGGATTTAATTTCTACCAAACTCATAATGAGAGAACCCTATAAAAGTTCCCTTTTATCTCGGTCTCAGGAAGTCAGAATTGGTGAAATCTTGACCAGTATTGGGAAAAGGACACAGAAACATAAGGAAGCAAAAGAGAGATTTAACTGTTCATGAAAGGTAGGGAATCTTTTTTACAGACAGCAACCGTTTACTCTTATCTTCTTCCCTTTTTCACAGCAAAAGTAGATGAAAACTGGAAAAAGAACCTCTCTGATGTGAAGGGTTAGGATTCTACAAGATCAACATGGTAAAGAGGAAAGATGAATTTAATGTCATCTTACTACTTATTGGTCCAAATCATAATTTCATAACCTCTGTCTCTCTCTTCTTCCCTCGTGAACTATTAGGACATGGAGACAACCAACTTAGCTTTGATGCATGAAAGAAGTTACCCAGCAATATGTCCAGAGAAAAGATAGGATGTCTGGGGCTTTTTTGGAAGGTTTAGGTTGTTGGTGTGGACCAGGTGGGAGATGCTTAATGTTTAAGACACATTTGTAATATTTATATATATTATATATTAGAAATTTCCATATATTCCAAAAGAAAAAATAAATTTAAGTATTATTCAGTCTATGGGTTAGTTTAATAAGGGTCTCTTCTTTGTTTTTTCTTCAGGAAGAAACTAATCTGTGTTATGTAAAGATACAAAAAGAACATTACTCGAAAAAAAAAAAAATAGAAAAAGAAGGAAGAAATGAGGATAAATTAAACTTCTATCTTTTCAAAGAAAGATTCATTACTTACAAGAAAGATCGACTAGAACTTTTTAATAAAATTCATGAGAAACCATGAATAATTGCAAGGGGACAAAACTCCTCCTGATTCCAAGACTTCATAGATTGGGATTTTCTAAATCCTCCTTGTGGTAGGATATGTGGGACCCTTTATGATCTTAACTCTGATTCTGTGCAGCATCAATCAAGGTCTGTGGAAGACTGAAGACATCTCTCTCTCAACCTGGTCATCCCTGCAATGACCTTTCCTGGCGAATCCTGTAGTAGATTTGTGCTTCAGCCCTACCCACTTTGATGACTGGTACGTATGTGATCTCTCTGTCTCTGTTGGTTATTAGGGTACCACAACCAGTACCACAAAGAAATCAAATTCGAACGATAAGGACAAAAGAGTGTTTGGTGGCCATGGTTGAAGTCTACTGTAGAGGGTTTTTTCAATGGCTTACAATCCTTATCTTGTTCATAGATCAAGTCAAATTTCAGTGATATTGTCCTTGAAATTAATTATATATATTATTCCCTTTTTAAGTAGTGATAGTTATACCAGTGAACGTTGCATGAAGAAATTCACCACCAGAATCTATCTGCAATATTGCATGGATCGAACAATAGAGAGAGAGAGAGAGAGAGGAGATGGATTAGGTTGGATGACATGGATATGCCTTGGCAAACAACTGTAAATGGATTTCGACTCTAGGGTCCATATGTTACATGTGGATAGAAGAGGCAGGTGACCACTTGAGAGAGAGAGAGAGAGAGAGAGAGACCACAGGAGTTGCCTGTGTAGGCCAGTTAGAAGGTAAAAAGGTGCGGTTCTCTTTAACACTTACAACATTTTCTTTTTTTCTGTTAAAGGGTAGACGAGTTGCATCCCCTTGGTGGTCTAGCCTCAGGTGTGGGAGCTTTTCCTCCACCCTTATCATGTATGACTCTACATATTTATCATTCTGCATCTCTACTAATCTGGTTATATAAAGAGAGGGAGACAAGTGGTCCATCATCATGTTTTTAACGTAACAAACACAGAATTATGAGAAGAAGAGAAGAGTACTAGTGGTCAAAGTTTGTGTTTTTTCCCTTGTTGGGGCTGCTGTCATTTGGTGTCTAAAGTTGAGTGGACAAGGTGGTGGGGTAAGATTATCATCAAGAGAGCTGATGGTGAATTTCTGATGACAAAGATGGATCTTATGTTTGGAAGCTTTAGGTACTGAAAGTATTAGAATATAAACATTTCTGAAAGGAGCTGAAGCATGACATCTTACAATTTTTTTCCTGTAGACCCCAACAAAGACCAGCTTTCCAGCTTTTTTTTCTTCTTCCCTTTTTTTTGCCCCCCCTGATCTCTCTTTTTCTTCACCTTCCCTTTCCTACTATACCCTTGATGCGTGTATAAACCCTAACTGTTCTACAATCTTTATTCCCCATATATGCATGCCCAGTTAATTTACTTTCTCACCACTGATCACTTCTTAGTTTTCCTTTATTAGATTTGATGAAACATTGAATCTGATATAAGGCAAGCAAACAAAGCCAAGACTTGGTAGGATTACAGGTTAAATGATACTCAAAAGGTTTGCAAGAAAGCATTCTAATTCATTATATCTGAAGTATAAGCATGCCAACAGGAGTTGAGAATAATGAAATAACAATGAACAAGAGAGCCTCAGTTGGTTACACTTCAAAACCTTTCCAAACCAGATTCCCTAAGAACCCCATAAACGCCATCAGATTCTCTTTTATTGAACTGTCTCTTGACCAACAACCCATGCATGCATTAGGCTTCACTAATCCATTTTGTGTATAAAGAACATGAAAAATAAAATGGAAACTGAAAAGAAGCAAGGGCTACCTTCTGGAGTCGTGATCAAAGCTGGGCAAAAAGAAAAAAAAATCATGATCAATCATGCTAGTTTACTGATCATCATAATCTGTTTGATGAGTTCACAAATTTCTGAAGTGTGTTACGATAAAGTTTGAATAAGTCAATGCTTGTCAATTAGAACTGTTTTTGAGATGACCATTCGATCAAGATATCTAATCTTAATCAAACACTCCTTTATAAACACAATCCTCTGGCTATAATTCAAATCCAAGCAGAACTGACCTAACTTCCTTTTAGTTTCCTATGTTGTATTATATTAATATAATGGATCTTTTGTTTCCTTGAAATTAATAAAGTCCCTTGCTGAGACAGGTTTTTTTATTATTTATTCTTTATTTTTAAATACCTACTGAATAAAGTGATAGTTGGTCTAGAGATTGCTATGATAAATGATAAGTTACGAGAAAGACGTTCGAGGAGGCACGATCACATTCAACGAAGGTCTGTGAATGCATGTGTACGGAGAAATGATTTGATTTAGATTAAAGAATTTAGAAGAACTAGGGGTAGACCTAAGACAACCTTAAGAGAAGTAGTGAGAAAATATTTGCGTAACTTAGGTCTTGTATTTAGTATGGCCTCAACCAAAGCTGATTTGGAGGTAAGAATCTATGTAGCCCCATTTGGTTGGAAAAAAGCTTGTCATTGCATGTATGTTGTATTGGACACTAGAGGAAAGTTTTTGAAAACGTGATTTCTTTAATTAGTCCCTCAAAGGATACTCAAGGAATCAAAATTAGAGTCATTGATTGGTGTTTTCTTCTATTATTAACTTTTAAGTTGTGACTAAAACATTCCATAGTGTGTGTGAGGACGACGTACTGTATGGTTGTTTAGGTGCTACACACTTGGTACTTCATTTCTTTAAGTAAGATCTTATATAGATCATTTATTTTATTTTTAAAATTTTGGGAAGGTGGTGGCTGAACGGCCGTGTAAATTGCTTGGTGGAATTAAATCTGAGTCATCCATCATAAATAGTTTAGATTTAATTCAATACATTTAATGGTAGGATTTATTTATATAGCCGTTCAGCTACATTTATGCCCAAAAGAAAAAGAGATTAATGAAAAACTCTCTTAACACTCTATGTAACTTGAAAAACAACCATTGCTGGGCATACTTGTATCTTGCAGAGAGGACTCATTGAAAGTAGGCTCACGCGGATCGGATCGGGACCGATCCGAACCGAAAGCAACCGACCGACCGGCAAATTTGAAGGCACCGCCGAACTACGGAACCGATAAAATCCAATTCAATAAAATATCCGATTATTGATTGATAATTGTCACTTTTACATTTTTTATTATAAATTTCTAATTCGACCATTCAAATCCGACGGTATCCGAATCCGATTATCATCTATTTTAAATAAAAATGTTAAATACTTACTCTATACGGATAAAATTCCGGATATATCCGTCCGATAAGCAATTATCCACGGTGCCGACGGTACGGATATTTCCGAAGATTCGGATACGTCTTGCAGATCCGAGGACGATTTCGGCTATCCATTTACAGGTCTAGTGGAAAGCCTCTCACATCCAGGGGGAGTGAATTAAGTCAATAAAGGAAAGTTGCAGTGTAATGCTCTTAGAAGTGCTCTTAGAAGTGCCAATCAGATGCAGATGTGATGGATTTTGATATATCAAATTCTAGGAAGATCTAATGGTCAATTTCACCTCGAATCTAACTACTAGAAGTACCTGTACAAAAAAAAAAAAAACACTCCAACACTTTGTTGTTGTTAAGGTTCATTTGTGTAACTTGCTTGTATCTAGGAGAGGACAATTCACTACAAGGGTCTTGCATCTAATGGAAAAATCAAATCTTAAGGAAAGCAGCAATATGCCAACATCCTTCTTGTTTCTATGTTATTTTGAATTTTTTTCACCTACATGCATGCTACGAAGTGATGGACATTTGATTAAATGATTAGGACACACGACGTGTTTACGTGTAAAGGTGTTAAAAAATCAAATACGAATGAATTCAAATACTTCATTACAAATAAATTAGAGGGCATCACTAATTAATAATGAAGTTTAACATTCCGTGAGGTCAAATCACCATTAAGGGAAAGATTAACCTCTCTTCCACCAAAAAAACAGTGAGAAACACAGGTACACCATTATCATTGCATGTAATACTACTATGGGTAAAATGTTTAGAAAGAAGAGAAAGGAGAGACATGGTTGCATTAAATCTCTTCGGTTTCATTGCTAAGATCATATGGTCGGAGAAGGTGTTATATTGAGACTTTAGGTTTTGTTTTTTGGGGTTTTCCTTTTAAGAGCAAACCATGTGAAATCATGAATTTGTAAGTTATGATGAGCACAGAAACCACATGGAAGTGGACCAACCGGATGTTTGGTCTGAGTTAAATCCGTGACACTAATCCATATGAGAATGCTTTCAACCAACCAAACATTTCTACAATAGTTTCTCTCTCATATTGAGATTTTCCATTTTCCTCAAAGATTGAAAAGGTGAGCAAACAACTAGATTGTATTTTATTCTTCTTCATCAGTGATAAAATAACCATTTCTGCTCAAATTTTGTTGCTTTTACTATGTTTTTCTAACACCTGTTTTTCCAAGCTTAATATCATCATTTTATTTTCATTTCTTTCTAACTTGAATCAACAGAAAATCTTGTTAAATTTGAATTTATACAAAAAAAATTACTACTCATTCTCAACACTAAGTGAAAGAGTTATTGCAGGAAGAGATCATCATAAACAACCAAACCAAACCCCTTACAAACCCTAGTAAAATGCTTGGACATCCAAACTCCACGATCATGCATTGCCATCCTCTACCTCCATGCACATAGGAATCTTTTTTCCCCTTTTTTTTCTTTTCACTGAAGGGTCTAATATCAATAGTTACCCTTGCCGACTTACCCTTTATTTCTCAAGTCACTATCCTTGACGACTTTCACTTTTAATACCTTACCAAATATTCCCAAGGTCAGCAACATCATCAACAAAGACTGAGAAATTTAGAAATGTGGCAAAGTAGATTTGAAATTTAAGGAGGAATTTAGTACCAAAGGTTTTCGTACAAAACTAGAAACCAAAAAATAAGGACAATTTTCCTACACAGCTTTACCTGTGTGGTTTTGCTAAGAGATTCTTTCAACTCTGTGGCCTCAGATTACAACTATGATCCACAGCCCATTGCATTGTGCAAGATCCACCCTTAATCAAGGCAAACACAAGTAGAGTGTGTGTATGGGTGGGGTGCTATGCATTAGTTTAATGACATTTAAGGTCTAGGGTTTATGTGGTGAGTTATTCATTATTTTATGATATTGATTTGCAGTCAGATTGGGCTATTCTAATCGATCTATGTATTAAAATATTACAGGAGAATAAATTTTATAAGTCATTAGTAGAGCCTTCAAAGAAAAAGAGCTAAATACTTGCATCAGCTCATACTGAATTGATGGAATGATGGGGGAATGAATGTTCTTTTCATTATTTTTCTCTTGGGGAGGGATGGAATGCTTAGTTTTGGTTATAACTGAAGAGGAAGAAAATGTAAGCACATGCAACCCTACCTGCTATATCATTAAGCTGATCAGTGCCTTTCTTGTCCATGTTGCAGAGACTCTTGTCGGCACCACTCACCCTCTCTCTCTCTCTAATGTTCATTCTCAAACCATTGTTGTTCTTCTTCTTTCTTTTTTTTTTTTTTTTGCAGCAGAAGGTACTCAATCGTACGATCCAGCTTGCGAATCCTTTTGTCCTCTGTAACACTAGTAGCTTCAGAAACTCAGAAAAGCACTCCTTATTTCTCTTCCTGACTGAGACCCACACATAAAATCGTTTATAGACAGGAATGAAGAAGCACCACTCGAAAAGGTTGGTGTGAGGTGGGGCTGGTTATTTCTGAAAAGTGACATTTACTTTAACGTTGGATTTGGCTTGTTCCTGAGAAAATCAGTGTCTATGGAGTCTCAAAGACAAGATTATATTGCTGGATTTATCGCTAACATCTTGATGTTTGTCCACTTAATCGTCAAAAACTTGAAATATCACCTTAAGAGATTACTACTGTGTTTGTTCAAATGAGAGTGGAAACATTTGAGGCGATGTTGACAAATTTTTGAGGTAAAGACGAATTAATAATGGGTTTTTTGTTTTTTGGTGATCCGAATCCATAGATGAATCTATATTAACATATTTGATGGACAACGTGAATGACCTGTTAGGTGAAATACGACCTGATTCAACTGTCCAACCTTTTAGTCAATTAAAAATATATTGTTGGCCTTATAATATTTTTTATTTCTAGGAAATATTGGATATTCTATTTCTAGTAGGAGTTGTTGGAAGAATATTCTAGGAGATATTTGATCTTCTATTCCTAGTAGGGCATTTGTATACCAAATTCTGTCTTAGAGCACCGAACCAAAATGAACCGTTCCGCTTGGTACATCTAATCTTGACCCGGTTCAAGGAATCGGCTAGTAACATGTTGGCATACGCTTTCCGAGAAGTGACTCTTCCTTGAGACTACAGTTATGATATTGTCACGTGGAAATGTTAACATGAGGGTATGAACGTTCAATAGAAATTTGAAATGTACTTCTAGGCGAAAGTGGTGAGATGATGGGAGACAGCCTGTTTCTATCTGCAAGCACACCAGAGCATTAAATTCGGCCTTTTATGCTTTGCCCTTATACCTTAAGTGCTTAATACTTATCATAGGGCGTTAATCCATCCAAATCTTCTTGGGGACTGCTTCCTTATGATTTGTCTAGAGTTTAAGAAGGAACACGTCATATCTAAGGTCCACGTATGTCAGGATTACTGACAAATCTGAGAGAAGGTGTATTAGGTCCTAAGCTTCTTTAGCAAGATTTGGACCTTGGCTTCTCTAGCAAGATTGGTATCACAACCAGTCCAAGTCATTCAAGCCCTCCATTCCGAATGAACAATTCCGATGGTCAATTTTTGTCTTTTTTAGAAAGAACATGGGATTTGTTTATAAGGGAAAAAAGCAGAGGAATCAGAAGGTAAGCCAAGATTAGTCTTGCATTAATTCTCCTGCAACTACCCAAGAGACCCAGAACACTTTGGGCATTAACTCCTCTCAAGGAGGATCTGTGTTATCCAGAATTTGACTTGATCATCTGAGGTGGCTTCCTATCCATAGAGGTGACCCACTCTCACTATTCTTCTTGTTCATAGGTAATTGGTTTGAGTCATCCTCAAATCAAACCAAGAGTTAATAGATTTTGGAGCAACATTTGGCGCCATTTGTGGGAAAGACACCGTTGTTTTCTCCCTTGTGTTTTATGTGGTTGAGTAAAGATGGCAGGAGATAATTCAGATAACAACAGTTCTAAGTCTCAGAGACATCCACGTGGGAAGAAGAAGGTGAACACCCAAAAAGAGGGTACCTCAAAAGATACCTCTAATTGGCCAACATGTGAGATGCATCTCTTTGAACATGGAACTGCATTAAATATTGGACTTCCCTTGCAAGGAATGACATCAACCCCTGTTTATGATATGGTTCAAGCACAAGTCCTCCAAGTGAGGATGATGGACATGATGAACTCATTTCAGATGATGGTGAATCAATGGAGTCTGCTCATGCCTCCAAAAGGCCAATTGTTGTTTTGCCTGAAATAGTGGTTCCCTCCCCCATCGTTCAGCAAGACGGGGCCCAGGGAGATTGAGTGGCTCTGCTCCCCATTAATTCAGCAAAGAACAGAGGTGATGATGGTAGGAAAGACCACCCATGAAGGAGGTCATCATTCTATTTTTGACAGACTTGGAGCACAACATGATAGACGCTCATTTCATAGAGCCATGACTAAGGGTCGTCAATTGCCCAAAGTCAAAAAGGATCTTAGGGAGTGTTCTCTTGAATCAAGTACCTCCATGTCAGCGGAAGGAGGATCCAAAGCTTCTCCAACAAAATGGGACGAAAGCCTTTATCAGCAAATTAAAGATATGAACAATCGTCTTTACCGATTGGATAAAAAGGTTCTTGATAAGACACAATTAGTTCTCAATCATCCATTTGTTCTTGAAATCGTGGTATCCCCATTGCCTATGGGTTTCCGTAAACCAACAGTCATTGTTTATGATGGAACAACTGATCCATTGAGGCATATTAGTTACTTCAATTCCATCATGACGATGTGTGGAGGAGCAGATCCTATAAAGTGCAGATGTTTCCCTGCCTCCCTAATAGGTCCAACAATGACTTGGTACTCTCGATTACCAAGACACTACATCAACAACTTCACGGAACTGGTTGTACTTTTGCAAGGACGCTTCAAGAGTGGAATAAAAAAATATAAGATAGAGGACAACTTATGAGCGTTAAAACAAGGACGTTCTAAGTTGATTCGAGATTTTATAACCCGCTTCAACAACATCTCAATTCTTATTAAAGATTTAGACGACAAGGTGGCTTTCATTGCATTCAAGAAGAACAAAAAACTGGTGACATCCATAGTGGAAAGAAAACCCAAAACTCTAGCTGAACTCTTGGATCTGGGATACGAGATGGCAACGGTGGAGGAGGTCTTGGTGGAAAATTAAAGTGATTATAAGGATAGAGAGAAATCCTTTAAGCAGGGTTCGAGTGAAGAAAGCTTTAGATAGAGACCCCAAGGAAAGAGCAGAAATGAAAGAATGATGAAACAGACGAGTAGATGACGAAGATGAGGGGGCCTTTACCCCTCTGAATCGGTCACGATTTGCCATAATGCAGATCCAAGACACTAGCTTGTTGAAGAAACCCGGAAAGCTACATGCCAGCCTAGAGAATAGGGCCTCCATGTCAAAATATTGTTTTTATCATCAGGACAAAGGGCATCACACTAATGACGGTCTTATGCTCAAGATAGAGATTGAAAAGCTAATTGCCCAGGAACACTTAAATCAGTTTGTCAGGTTCAGCCATAGAGGAGAAATGTCACCTCCAAGGAGGTGCATCAAAACCCCTCCCAGAGAGAGGGGTGAGTCCAGAGGGAAAGCTCCAGCCATTTCGAGGGATGAGGATCTTCCAAAGAATAACAAGATCTTTGGGACACCCACTCTTGAATCACCCTTGCAAGCTAAAAGAAGCACCCGTGTGGTAGGTGTCATGGAGCCCTCCAGAAACACTCGCTTCACTCATTTTGAACCAATTGCTTTTTTCTGAAAAAGGAGCGTGTGGATGTACACACTCCTCATGATGATGCTATAGTCATCAAAGTCAGGTTGGCTAACCATATGGTCTATAGAGTGTTGATAGATATAGGATCATCAGCAAACATCTTGTCTTTAGAAGCATTCTGACACCTCAAGATAGACCAAGAAGCCCTGACGCCCAATGAAACTCTTTTCTATGGGTTTGCGGGAATTTTCACCACTATAGAGGGAAACATTCAACTTGATCTAATGGTGGGGACTTATCCCCAACAAGTAACATTGCCCACCATGTTTATGATTGTGTGCAACATTTCGGCTTATAACATCATTCTAGGGAGACCGACTCTAAGTGTGTTAGGAGCTTTAGTTTCACCCAGACATATGATGATTAAGTTCCCCACTGAGGAAGGTGGTGCGTCTACAAGGCTAATCAAAGATAGTCTAGGAATTGCTACCTCAGTTTCATTCGTAAGCAATTGTCAACACCAATTGGTGGTGTGGCACTGACAGTGGAAGTACGAGATGATATAGATGAAAATCACATGAAAAGGGAGGAACTTGTGGAGACACTTCAAAGAGTCCCATTGAGTGTCCCCAATCTAGAGCGTGGAACCATGCTTGGTTCTAAGCAAGGAAAAGAGTTCAGATGAAAGCTTGCAACATTTCTTGCACAAAACGTTGACGTTTTTGCTTGGTCAACGGAGGACATGTTAGGGATTGATCGGAGTGTTGTTGAGCATAACTTGTGGATTAACAAAGGGGTAACACCAGTTATCCAGAGAAGAATGAACTTCTCCATTGAGAAGCATCAAGCCATCCAAACAGAAGTTGATAAGATGGAGAAATATGGTTTTATTCAACCCATCTAATGTCCCAAATGGCTGGCGAATGTAGTAATGGTGAAGAAAGCAAATGGGAAGTGGAGGATGTGCCATTGATTAAATAGATCTCAACAAAGCATGTCCCATGGATCTTTATCTGCTCCCCATAATTGATTTGTTGATTGATGCGATGGCAAGTCATGAGGTATTGAGTTTCATTGATGCATATTCAGGATACAACTAGATCCTGATGAATCCAGAAGATGATGTTCACATAGCCTTCATGAGCAGCAGAGAAAGATACTATTATACCATCATGCCATTTGGTTTCAAGAACGCTGGAGCCACCTATTAGAGGGTTGTGAACAATATCTTTTGTAAATAGATTAGGCGTAACATGGAAGTTTACGTCGATGACATGTTGGTGAAAAGTGTAAAGTGAGGTGATCATATCAATGACTTGGCGAAGGTCTTTGGGGTCCTTAGAGTGCAGAAAATATGTCTCAACCTCGAAAAGTGTGCTTTTGGAGTCTCTTAGGAAAAGCTCTTGGGTTTTATGGTTTCAGAAAGGGGCATTAAAGCCAATCCGATTAGGGCTATCCTTGAGATGCAGTCGCCGAGGACTATGACAGAAGTTCAGTGTTTAAATGGAAGAGTAGCAACCCTCAACCGCTTTATCTCACGTTCGGGAGATAAGTGCTTGCCTTTCTTTGCAACTCTGAAGTCTCTCAATGCAATGAAAGGGATAGTTTGATGAAGATTGTCAAAAAGCTTTTGAAGACCTCAACTTAACTTGAGTACTTCACCTTTGCTTACCTGCCCACTCCTTGGAGTGGAACTTTTTTTGTATTTGGCAACTTCACCTAATGAGTAAGCTCAGTTTTAATTCAAGCAGAAAAGGGCATTCAAAAGCCTATTTATTATATGTCGCATGTCCTACTTGAGGCTGAGTCTAGGTACCCAAAGATAGAAAAACAGGTCTGGGCTGTAATGGTATCCATTAGGAAACCCAAGCCATACTTTCAAGCCCATCCAGTAACTGTTTTAACTAATGTCCACTTAAAAAAGATCCTGCATTGCCTAGACTTAGCCAGGGGAATGACTCTTGGGCAATAGAATTGAGTGAACACCAAGTGGATTTTAAACTAAGGACATCCATTAAGGGTCAAGCCCTAGCTGATTTTGTAGTAAAATCCTCCACTGGATGGACCACATGCAAAGAGTTTGAGACATCCCTTGAAACCTATACGCTTTTTGTGGACGAAGCCGGTAATGCGGCAGGAAGTGGAGCTAGTTTACTTTTAAAGAGCACAAATGGCTTTACTATCAACTATGCACTTTGCTTCAATTTTCCAGCAACCAACAATGTTGCTAAGTATGAAGCCTTAGTACCTGGCTAGGGTCTGGCAAAATCTATATGCATCAAGAGCATTGAAGTTTACAATGATTCGTAGCTTATAGTGAACTAGGCTCGGGGAAATTATGAAGCAAAAGAAGAAAGAATGTCTCAACACTTGACTAAAGTCAACGAGTTGAGGTTTCATTTCTTAAACTTCGTCATCACTCAAATTCCTAGGGAAAATAATGTGAAGGCTAATATATGGGCTAAATTAGCCTCTGTTGGATTCGAAGATATTGAGGCTTCAGTTTATCAAGAGGTTCTTCATGAATCAAGCATTGAAGATTTAGAACTGATGGATATAGATGAAGAGGAACCATCCTGTATGAATCCTCTAATCTCTTACCTCAGGGATGATCATTTGCCAAAAGATAAGGAATAGGCTCGCACCATTAGGAGGAGAGCAACCAAATTTACATTGGTAGATGATGCACTGTACAAATGATCAATTGTAGGATCCCTCCTAAAATGCGTAGGTCTTGCAGGTGTACAATACGCTTTAGCTGAAGTGCATGAGGGTATCTGTGGAGGACATATGGGGGCCAAAGCATTGGCCTTCAAAATCTCGAGGTAGGGAATCTATTGGCCAACCATGCTTAAAGATGCTTGGGATTATGTGCGAAGCTGCATACCCTACCAAACACATTCACCTGTTCAGAGGACTCCAATAGTACCATTAGTATCTATCTTGAGTCCAATTCCCTTCGCAAGTTGAGGAATGGACATTTTAGGTTCTTTTCCTCCTGCATCAGCAGGAAGGAAGTTCCTAATAGTCGCCATTGACTACTTCACCAAATGGGTAGAAGCTGAACCCATGGCATCCATTAAAGAAAAGAGAATGGAGGAGTTCACCTTAGCCAAGATCATTTACAGGTTTGGTACTCAATTTGATAACCCAACCTTCAAAGTGTTTTGTCAAAAGTATCAAATTGTCTTTTGAAGAGCTGTAGTTGTTTATCCACATTGTAATGGTTAAGTCGAAGTTACTAATAGGACTTTACTTGATGGAATTAAGAGGTGGTTAAACAAAAGCAACAAACAATGGCTAGAAGACCTACATCATGTTTCATGGGCCTATAGAACTTTTGCTAGAACTCCAACAGGAGTAACACCCTTTAAACTATCCTATGGCACTAATGCCTTAGTTCTAGTGGATGTATTAGCAGTATCCCTCAGGTCATCTCAATATAGCGAAGAGGGGAATAAGGAGGGCATCGAAGCTAATTTGGAGTTCCTAGATGAAGTTCGAGAAGTTGTTTTCTATCAAAATGTTGCCTATCAGAGGAAGGTTGCAAAGTACTACAATTCTAGAGTACGAAGTAAGACTTTCCGTAAGGGTGACTTAGTGCTCCGTCAAGTAGATGTCTCTAACCCCAAAGGGAGAAATAAGCTATCTCCATGATGGGAAGGTCCCTATCTAGTTGTTCGTGAGTTGCAACCTGGAACTTACAAGTTTTAAGATTTTAGGACAGATAAGCTACTTGCTCGTGCGTGGAATGCCATGCATTTGAAGAAATTTTATCAATAAAGTGATGGCAAGTGACTTGTTGGCGTACTCTTCTTTCCACAAAGTAGCTACTCGAGTAGTCATCGGGTACGCATATTTAGTAAATCTTGCCTTCTTACTCTCCTATTCTTTTTGGCATTTGTCTAACCAACTATTTAGCATGCCAAAGTTATATTGTCTAAGGAAAGAAGTAATCTTGGTAAAGTAACATAACAAGGAAGATTGGCATAGTGCAAATGAAATTGGAAAAAAGTATGATTGCCATTGAAGTAACAAGACTTGTTATTTACTAGGGGCGATTTACCCACACACACACACAAAAAGAACCAAATAAAAATAGATACAATGAAAATGAAAAGAAAAGATAAATCTTCATTCAACATCAGTTGTAATTGGATCAACATCAACAGCAGGTGGATCAATAGTAGGAGGAGGATTCTCTTCAGCCTGAGCTTGGGGTGCCCTCTTACCTTCTTCTACCACATCTAGGTAGGGAGTGCAAGGAGTTAGCCCATCAGGAAAAGGGTTAGAAGGAGTATGAGGAGGAGCTTCTTAAGTGGCATGTGAAGCAAACGTTGAAGCAGTTGGAGGAGCCATCTAGCTAAAGGCAGGGATGTTGAGCCTCATACAAGTATTGGCATCAAAGGTCAGGGGGTAGAATTGCTTAAGAGCCTCTTCAAGAAGCTTCTGAACCATGAATGAGAAGCCAATGTCCAAACCCTGCACAAAGCCTATCATGCTTGCATGGACTATCTCATCCTTGTGCTCCTAAGATGCCCTAAATTTTTTCAACACCCTTTCTTCAATAGTTGATGCCATTTCTTTGAGTCCAGAGACTTGATGGTGCAAATCTTGAAGCTCATCCTGAACACACTTCTTCTTTGACTCCAACCTTAAGTTTTGAGAATTCAAGTGGGCATTCTCAACTTTAAGCCTTCCTACCTCAAGCTCCAGATTCTGCACTTCTTTCACTTTCATGGCTAAACTAGATTCAACCTTAGCCTTTTCAAAGATGGTCGAGTCTCTAGCCTTGAAGGCTTCCATTTCATTCTTTTGAGCCTCCTCCTTTCCCTTCTTGTGATAGTCAGAGTTGGTCCGAACTTCTCCTAGTTTCTTGTTCTTCAATTCCAACTCCTTAGTAGCCTCCCCAAGCTTAGCTAAAGACTCCACATACTTAACAGTAAGGTCTTCGATTTGCTTCTTATTCGCAACAACATCCTTGTTGAGCATAACTACTTCAACATTATGACTCCAACTCCTCTTTAGTATCTCATCAATCTCGCATGTGGATGAATATGTGTTCCTACACAATCACGAAGGTAATTAGAGATGAATTGAGGGCAAAGAAAAGTGTTAACTTAAATTTCACATTAGGAAAGTGACTTACATTGACACTAGAGATTGCAGGGTTCCCAAGGTTGTCTCTTGCCATCTTTTCTAGTCAAGAGGCATTCTAGCATTTTCCAATCACTGCATGGACTTGAATGAATCCCCTTGGACAATGGCTTCATCTAAGATAAGTAGCAGGCGCTTGCTGCTAACTAACTGCTCCAGTCTTCTCAGAAGAAGGGCGAGTGACCTCCTCCCCCGCTTCTTAATTGAGGTCAATCAAAGTTCTCATCTTTGACTCTGGAGGCACCTTTGCAACTGGACTGGGAAAGGTGATGGGGTCGTGGGAGGACCAATCCACTTCCCCCTGGTCTTGTTGCACTCATTGCGGGCAGCTGCTTGTGCTGCCATATACAAGCGGAGCATCGCTTGACGATCATCCATTACAGGACTTGCAAAAAATGTAGGAATTAGAAATAGTTTGCAGCAAACAGAAATAAAGGAAAGGTTAGAAGGCAAGGGGCTCATCATCCATGATTCCCCATATCATCAAAGGGACAGGTGAAGTTTATCTCCCGCCATGGACAGGAACCCCCTCACACTAGACAAACTTCCGGTAGATAACTTCCTCCTCAATTGACAGGGTGGGCTTGAAGTTATTCTTCCTTAACCTACTCCTGGTGTAAGTGGGTCACTCAACCACTGCACAGTCTTGGGGAGGAAGACATGCTACATATCTATCCCTCCAACCCTTATTGTTGAAGGGTAAAGTGCCTTCTTCAATTTCAATGTGGTGTCCCTCTCCTACTGAAGTCGTACTAGTCTTCGCACTCCACAGTCTTCAAGGTGAAGACACAACTGATGACATTTAGGTTCAGTTCAACCTTCATGTTGTGGTAGTACACAATAAATCCAATTAGACTTCTCCAACCATTTAGAGCAAGCATTCTTGGGTTCAAGTTAAAGTGATACAGAACCTGCATCACAAAGGGGTGGAAGGGCACCCACATTCCTCCCAGTATGGAATCAAAATAAATAGGGAACTCCTTTTCCCTAAAAAAACATGTCCTCTCAAATGGCCCAGGGATCCTAAGTTGGAAGTCAGAGGGAATTTGGAAGGCAATCCTCATTAATTGAAGATGTTGAGGGCGAAGAAGACTAGGGAAAAATAGAGGATCAGACTTGGTAGTAACGCTAGAATGTCTCTTGTCTAATGGGGTTTGGAAATCTACTGAGAAAGGCGTACCCAACTCAATAGTGCCCTCAGAAGAAGCATCTTCATGTACGTGGTCACCCTGTTCACTACCAAAGGCAGAGGCAGGTTCTGAGGGCTGGGATGGGAAGTTGCCCTTGAAAGGGTCTCCCCTGATCCCTAGATCCTTCTAGGGCTCTTTGAAAACATTGAGGTTCCCTTTCCCTTGGGAATCATACTTCTTAATTAACCTTCTACCCATGGTCCCAAAGAAGTAATGCACTTACTAGAGGATAAGGAAGTTAAGAAGAACTATGGAGAAAAGGGCTTCACGAAAGTTTGTAGAGAAACAAAGAGGATTCAGAAATTACAGTTGCAGTAAAAGGAAGAAGAACAAAAGAAAACGAAGGTGAAGGCTTTATAGCTAGGTAATTTTCAAATGGATGATCCAGATCGTTTCGTAACAACGGCTGCCACAGGTGTAACGTTCCCTCTTCCTAATAACTTTAAGTTGTTGGGAGAACGTGACAACATGGGGGGCGCCTAGAGTTACGGACACGTCGCCTCCTTTACTAACATAACCGTCAGAGTATTAATGGAGTGTATTCAAGAAGCAATTTTGACGGTTCAAGTTCTCGTCTACAAAAGATGGATCGAAGGAGTGCCTGAGAACCAACTTTTTGAATTGGACTCTAATCCAAAATTGAAAACTAAGGGGGCTTATGTTATACTGAATTCAAGCTTAGACCACCAAACCGGAATGAACCGTTCGACTTGGTACATCTAGTCTTGACCTGGTTCAAGGAATCAACTAGTAACATGTTGGCATACACTTTTGGAAAATGAGTTTTCCTTGGGACTACCCTCATGTTAACATGACGACATGAACATTCAATAGACATTTGAAATGTTACTTCTTCGCGAAAGCGGTGAGATGATGGGAGACAACCAATTTCTAGTTGCAAGTGCGTCAAAGCATTAAATTTGGCATTTAATGCCCTACCTTATACCTTAAGTGTTTAATGCTTATCATAGGGGCACTAATCCATTCAAATCTTCTTGGGGATTGCTTCCTTAAAAAATGTCTGGAGTTTAAGAAGGAACATGTCACATCTAAGGTCCATGTCTGTCAAGATTACTGACAAACCTAGGGGAAGGTGTATTAGGCCATAAGCTTCTTCAGCAAGATTTGGGCCTTGGTTTCTCCAACAAGATTGGTGTCACAACCAATCCAAGCCTTAATTCCTAATGAACAGATCCGATGATCAAGGTTTGTCTTTTTTAGAAAGAACATGGGATTTGTCTATAAGGGCAAAAATAAGAGGAAATGGAAGGTAAGCCAAGATTAGTCTTTGCATTAATTCTCTTGGATAGGGCCCAAAACTCTTCGGCCATTAACTCCTCTCAAGGAGGATATGTGTTATCTAGAATCTGACTTGATCATTTGAGGTGACTTCCCGTCCACGAGGCGGCCCCACTCTCATTATTCTTCTTATTCATAGGTAACTGGTTTGCGTCATCCTCTAAACCAAACCAGGAGTTAACAGATTTTGGAGCAACATAGATATTGAAAGAATATTGTAATATAAGTTTCTTATTCTATCGGCCATCTTTTTTCTTTTTCTTTTTTTGGTAAATATTATTAGAGTATGATAACGTCTTGTATCATTCTTTATATAAGAATAAGAATTCTCTCTCAAGGAGACTAGATGAATTGGGAGATCTATCCGAGGACATAGGCTTCTTAGGAAGACCGAATCTCGTAAATGGTTGTCTTTCTTTTGTGTGATTATTTTTATTACATCATGGCATTAGAGCAAGAGTGATTCTAGATAGTATCTTGTATTGGTCGGTGTTCTTGATTGCCTTTTTGGTGTCTAGTCTAGGATTGAAATCCTTAGCTTCATTGTTACTGATTTATTCTTGTATTCTGCTACTAATTTCATCTTTGCTAAGTTCTTAATTTTTTATGACTAAGATCTTTTTTATTCTTGTCCTCATGGTACAAAATTCGATCGAAATGTGCGAAATTTCGACCGAAATTTCACATTTTGGAAAGTGCACTCATGAGGACCGAAAAAAAGTCCTCAGTTTCGATCGAAACTGTCGAAATTTCGTGGAAACCTGGGAAATTTTATGGAAACTTGAGACTTTTTCCTGTAAATTTTGTAGCTTTCCCAAATTTTCAAATTTTTGTTTATTTCATGTTTCCCCAAATACCACGAAAAATACCCTCTCCATCAAGACTTCCCTATCCAAAGTGCGTATTCCCTCAGGCTGGTTATCTTAAGCATGTTGATGACCAAACTCATAAAGTTACAGTTGTCAATTACCTTGACAACCATAGGCATAAAATGTCATGGGATGTCTATGTTCGTTGGTTTTGAGAAGAGGATGTTATAGGCATAGTACTACTCAGCTCATAGGATGAATCCACTCTTGGCACTCCTCTTAGCACTAAGTTGTATTTTCTTTTTATTGTCAACTATTTTGAAGTTAAAAATTATATATTGAATGTTATGTGCTTAAGTAGTTAAGTTTATAATGTACTTTTCGGACAACTCTACATTGATGTTATGTACATTGAATGACATATTTACATTGATTTTTTAGCAAAATACAACCAATGTGTTCTTTATACTCTAATTAGCTTAAATACAGAATCCCACCCCAAATACTCTCTAAATCCTGTCGAAACTTGTACGGAAAAGTCCTCGGTTTCCTTGAAAATTTTCAAGTTTCCACCTAAGTTTCCCATTTTCACCCGATCGAAACTTGAGTTTCCCTCGAATTTTTTACCATGCTTGTCCTTATGGTTGAAACCAAGCAAATTTCTGAGTTAGGCGCTAATGTTGCCTTTGATTCTACTAAGGTTGTTCCTATAAAGCAAACAACCAATGTCGAGTCTGGATCACCTCCCCTGATGGGAACACTTTGTGCTCCCCTAATTGACACGTGTCCTAAAAAAAAGGGTAAATTAACGATCACAACGTTACCATTTTCTGCACCTTTTAAAAATATTAAAATCGTTTTTCTTATATTAAAACCTTTTTATGATTTTATGATTTGTTTTCCCGCCACAATGTGGATGATTCTTTTTGTTTTAGCTCCTTCTTCTCCGTCTCTCTCCTTCTCTCTTTACGGCGTACCATCGAACCAGCGGCGACAAACTTATCTTTCTATCTCCATCTTTTTCTTAGTTTAAAACCTTTCTACGATTTTCTTATTTGCTTTCTTTGAGATCCATTTGTTGCTCTCAGACAAATGTTGAAGTCAAAGAACCATGGAGGTCCATTCTTCACTAAAAAAATTGAGTTGTAGAGAACGCACAACATTTAATTAA
This sequence comes from Hakea prostrata, assembly GCF_041222555.1. Classification (NCBI taxonomy): domain Eukaryota; kingdom Viridiplantae; phylum Streptophyta; class Magnoliopsida; order Proteales; family Proteaceae; genus Hakea; species Hakea prostrata. The sequence continues at coordinate 29,276,482 of NC_142600.1, forward strand.
AAAAGAAAAATAGCAAAACCAAACATTGGATCCCAACATAATAATAAGATTCCTAATAACAAGTTTCACATCTAGAAGGAATTTGGTGCATTCCCCAGGCATCAAAACTCTTCAAGTCAAGCCAAATTGAAGCTTCATACACCCCCAAAACAGAGTTGGATTGGCGGAGAGATTCTGCTTGAACAAGTTCGAGAGAGCGGCTAAGCCATGGTAGGCGGTGGTGTAGGTGTAGAGACGGGACGAAGGATGGGATGAGAGGGATTGAAGGTGGGTTGTGTACCAATCATGGTGGGTAGGGAAGGATGATGGATTATAGTGATGCTTCATACCTACAATGTAGGTTTTCTTGGTTGCCATGAGATTAACAAAACAAGAAAAAATGAACAAGAAGAAGGAATACAGGGAGAGAGAGAGAGAGAGAGAGAGAGAGAGAGAGAGAGAGAGAGAGAGAGAGAGAGAGAGAGAGAGAGGCTATCATATTGCAAGAGATTGCTCAAGCACTCAAGAACTTCACAAAATAAAATGTAGACGGTGAAGGAAAATGGTAGAGAGTGTCGCCGCTAGTTAGATGGTCCACCATGAAGAGAGAGGAAGAGAGACGGAGAAGGAGCTGAAACGAAAGAACCGTCAAGGTTTTAGTGGGAAAGCAAATAAGAAAATCATAGAAAGGTTTAAAATAAACAAAAACTATTTTAACATTTTTAAAAGGTGCAGAAAATGGTAACGTTGAAATGGTTAAGTTACCTTTTTCAGCATGTCGAACAGAGAGGTGTAGGGGGAGCATAAAATGCGTTCCCGTCAAGGGAGGTGATCCAGACCCACCAATGTCTTACATCCAATGAGAGAAATTATCTCCCTTGGTCATGTGCTGTTACTATTGCCCTTAGAGGCATATCCAAATTTGGGCACATCAATGGTCAAACCAAAGCTCTGGCATCCTTTGATCCGAAATTTATTGAATGGCAAGCTAGTGATCATTTGGTTATGACTTTGGTTATTTAATTCCATGGAACCTCAAATCTGTGAAATTTTTGCCTATTCTGAGACTGCTATGACCCTATGGGAATTTTTTTGTTGAAATGTATGATCTAGTAAATAATGCCTCCCATATTTTTGAATTACAATAAGAAATTGTTCGATCTAAGCAAGGACCCAATCAATATTTTACCGAACATCTTGGGAATTTGAAAAAAAGATGGGATGAACTCCCCCAATATAGACCCTCTACTCAGAACGTTGCTGATTATATCAAACGGGAAGATCATGATAAGATATTTCAGTTGTTAGCTAGTATCAACCTAAGTATGAGGACCTGAAGCTTCAAGTTCTTATGAGTCCCACTTTACCATCTTTCACTGTTGTTTGCTCAATAATACATAGAGAAGAAAGTAGGTGTCGTGTCATGAACACAGACATTAGTTTTGAAAGTAATATCAATGAGAATTAGCTAACACTATTAATACTAATGGCAAATAGCAAAGTGACTAGAAGAACAACCAAAGGGAAAGGCAACAGTCAAAGTCGTAGCTAGTTCCATTGTGACCATTGCTCATGTGATGGTCATACGAAAGACAGGTGTTGGGTTCTTCATCCGCACCTATGTCCAAGTAAAGAAAAAGGCCAAGAAGCTAAGGTTGCTATGGGCCCTACTGATTTTCAATTTACTTTTGAGACTGTTGTGGGGAAATATGGTCCCGATTCTCCCCCCTCGGGAGAGAGACACCCCCCTCGGGAGAGATGCACCCCCCCTCGGGAGAGAGGCACCCCCCTCGGGAGAGATGCACCCCCCTCGGGAGAGAGGCACCCCCCTCGGGAGAGATGCACCCCCCCTCGGGAGAGATGCACCTCCCTCGGGTTGATGCATCTCTTCCCTCATAAAGGGTCCCGAGTGCCTCACTCGGGACAAATACACCTCTTGGTTATCTGATTTCTTCCTTAAAGAAGGTCCCGAGGGCCTCATTTGAGAGAGACACCTCCCTCTTGGGCAGGTTCATTTATTCGTCGGAGAAGTGCCACACTTGGGAAAAATATCCAACTCTAGCATTTCTCAGAAGACTCTCTTGACTAAGTCAAAGAAGAGTTAGTTACGCATAAACACTCAGCATATCTATTCCGAGAATTGGGGAGGTGAGACAGCATAACGGCGATATCAGGTGCGACAAAGAAGGAGCCGTTATTCCACTACTCCACTCACTCCTCAACTATCGATCCGGAATCTAAGGAATCGCCGCCTCCAGGTAACTTCTATATAAACCTACCTCCAACATGGAGAAAGGTAACGAGAACTTTCATCTGAGTACTTACTCATTACGTTCTTGAGAACTCTCTCAAGAACCTTTATTGTTACCTAGGCTGATTTGAGCGTCGGAGGCGGTTCCCCGGCCAAAACTAGGCCGGACCGTTCTTGCTTTCTTTGTGTGTGCAGGCATCTCAGTTGTTCCAACTTGGTTGGAGAGCTCTTAAGGTGGTCATCTCAATATCCGACTCTTGAAGAAGTTCTAGACGCAACAGAGACTCTTGCTCATCAGTTCTAAGAATTGTTACAAAATCATGGAACCACTTCTACTTGCACTAATAATACTGCACCTGAGTCTGGAAACCTTGCTAAGACATCTGGTAATGTTCATCTCCTTTCAACTTTTTCTCAAAAGTACTTTGCTATTGATTTAGACGCTATAGACCATATATGTAGTTCTTCACATATTTTGTCTTCTCTTAACTAGAGCAAATGACTCCTATCTTCCCATTACCGTTGCTAATGGAGTTCAAGTTCCAACTCAGGTCGTTGGCCAATTTCAGATTTTTTCAAATATGTCAGACACTTTGTCTGTTCATTCTTTATTCTCTAATTTATTGTCCATCAACAAATGTACTACAGAAATGGAATTGCAATGTTTTTTCTCCTCGAAAGGTGCTTTTTCAGGATTGCATAACCAAGAAGACGATTGGTGAAGGGCGCCTTCAAGATGGACTTTACATTTTAGATCTTCCCCATGATGCTTGTATGGCAAGAAAAAATTCTGTTGACATCTCACGAATATGGCATATAATGTTGGGTTTGGGTGTCTTGTATTCTGTGGGTCCATGTAATCATGGTTTTGGTTGTGTTTGTAATTGAAATAGGGTTTGGGTCAATTACTAGTACTGGGGTAAAACTGTAATTACATTGGGATTAGGGTTTTAGGTTTCCCTATAAATAGTCTCTGTGGGATAACCTATAGGCATCAATCTCTGTAGGAGATTGGGGAATCAATCCCTGTAGGGGATTGGGGAACCCATCCTGAGGATAAGGATGGGGGGCAAGCAAAGGGTAACACTTTGTGGGTGTGAGAGTGGTGTGAGGTTTTTCTGGAAATAGTGGAACTCCTTTTTCTCTCTGGTGGACGTAGGCATGGTTTTGCCGAACCACGTTAAATCCCTCTTGTGTGCTTTGCTTGTGTTCTTCTCTGTTCGTAGTTGTGCATCCTTTATCCCTAACATATAAGGGTGGGCTTCCCATTAGATAGGGTTTTGCATACTATTGATCCATCATTTTCTCATGATTCTAGTAATTGTGAACCACGCCACTTTGCCAAGTAGCATGGACTACCCTTGTCACATCCACCCAGCCGGTACCCTACCAGGCATACCCGGGTATGTGATCCACAATCCCAAGGATCAAGTATCGAGCAAACATGCCTCCCACATACACGATAACACAATCATGAACAATAATAATTAAGGTAAAAGCATATAATAAATGACATCAAGAATAAGATAAGAACAGATAATCAGAGTGCGAAATAAAATGATACCAAGTGTATAATCAAAAGGAGGGAAGTGAGCGGAATTCACTCCTTCAGTGGCAGCGGAAAGTAGATCAATCAAAGTTAAATTACAGATCCAACATCTAAAAGAGTATATCAATGAAAGTTATAATTACATATCCAGGTTCCAAAATGACTGCATAAAGGCCTAAGCTAAGGTCTCCTCGGTTTTATACAATATATCCTCATAGGTGTACACAAAGGAAACTAAGCAGGGCCTTTCCCACACCAGGGTAGGGCTAATCTTGGTACTGAGGGTAAACCACCTCGGTATCTTCATCGTAACCTTCATAATGGCCAAGACCTTCAGTGTAGTATGAGGGATCCTGGTCCTCCTCGAGGTATGAGCCATCAGCTTCTTCGGTACCTGTAGAGAAATCTAACAAAACAATTGTACATAAAGGAATGAGTTCGAGAGAACTCAGCAAGGCAGTTATTCCATAATACATAAACCATATGTTACAAGTCATAACATGATGCAAGATGGTGTGAAACACATGATGCAAGTATGATTCTAACTCTACATATGCTAGTCTCTATGGCAGACATGCTTTAAGTCATAGCACCATACTTCTTTAGGTAAGTCTCAATCACTCAATCACCCGTTGGTAATGGGTCCTGCATCCCTCGGGACAAATCCATGGCTGGGGTTTAAGTCACTGCTCTCTCACACACCATTGGTCTAAGTAGTGGCGCATGTCAAGGTGAAGCCTAGCCCAATGCAAGTCATCTACTCAGTCATATCATGTCAGATCCAGATACATCCATTCCTCCCATCCCGGGATCCTTTCCGGTATCCTTCACACTAGAGTCACAGATATTACTCACCGGACTTGTAATATCCAGCCCTATTCTAACCTTGACCCTGACCCGGATCCACTGTTGTATTCAGGTCCGAAGACCCAAAGCGGTGGAAGAAGAGATTTGTGGACCATTCTGATTGATGATCATGATTCGGAGACCGAGCCCATGGACATTGACAATGATACCCCTTGCTTAGATGCATTGTCAGTGTTTAAGGAATGTTTGCGCATCGGAGAAGATTAATATGGTTGATGTACCAAATGACCTCCTGTGCACAACCCGAAGGTATTCCCCGAAACTAGACTTCTTGATTGAATTGTGGAAGAAAACCTCACTCAATTTGACCTTGTATAGCCTTTCAAATCCCTACTTGAAGTTGTTGTTCTAAACCTGAGTTTTCTGCTGAAAATATTTTGGTCGATCCTTTTAATCGATACCATTGACCAAGGACCATCGACCAAAATATCCCAGTCTGCCAAGTTAATGATTCCATGGAATATTCCTTTTCTATTTAATATGACCTCGAGCCTTGAGCCTTTTGCAATCATTTTTCTCACCTGGGAACGTGGGGAGAGCCTCCCAAAGCAGCTCCTTGGTTAGTGTGAAGGGTATCTCATCAAAGACACTTAGTTTATCATTGATTCTTGTCTTCATCTTCCACACTAAGGTATGACTCCTCATTCCACTCTCTACCCTACCATTTTCTACTCTTTTCTATTGTCGCCTTGCTGATGAGACATTTGGAATGGTGCTGCAACCTTGCAACCACCACTCCAAGTGCCTACTCATGCTCAATCCATGATTTCCTTAGATATTCATTGAGGCTATGCTTATATCTCAAGCCTAGCATATGTATTCCATGATTTACCTATTAACATCATACCATTTGATATCAAACTGAGCTATAGAGTGTATTATGTTCATGTTTAACATTGCCATATGATTCCAATCGAATTTCTATTAGTTCCTCTAACTATTGCATGCTATTCCTCATCAATGCAATCAATTCCAACTCATGCCATGATGTTTATCACTTGAACTTGATAGCTCAAATTGGGGCTTTTTAATTAGACCATTGGATTGGGTTAATTCCTTGATTTATAGTGTCCTACTACTGTTGTTAAGTATGCCTCCAAGTTTCAGATTGATCCGAACACCGGAAGACTCATTTCGAACCAAAATCCCCAAAATCCACTATTCTGCCCCGAGGACAATTTTGGTCGATCCTTTTGGTCGATACCATCGACCAAGACCATCGACCAAAGTTGTTGCTGACAGCAACCTTGGTCAGTTTTGACCCAAATGACATCCGATCTTCCCGACTTCTTTTCTAACTTATTATTGATGTTTGTTTAGGGCCTTAACAATCCTATTGGACTATTCTTGGTATTCTCAATTCATCATCAATTCATCCAAGGTAAGGATGGTTATATCCATAAACATATAAGTCATCAAATATTGAACTGTGCTTTATTTAAAGAATGAAATCCCTAAATTTCCTTTCAATCATTATGAGATTGTTACATATGTGTTAGAACAGTAGCATTTAAATCTTTATACTCTTGTTGTGTTACTTTATCATTTTGATTTGCTTATGTTTATAATGATTCGTTTCAATATCATGATTTGATTACTATTATGAATATGCATTTGATGCATGAGAAATGATGAGATTGGATGTGTGATTGCTTACGTATGACTTGGGATTTGGGGGTGTCCTACTGACACTTCTGTCCTTGGGCATCGGAGGGAATAGTATGGGATGTTATCCGATGGTGCCTATCGACACTCTCCTGAGTTATTGGATGACATACATAGGATTGTCTAGTTGTGTGGCTAGGTTCATCCTTGTCATGTCAGACCCGAATCGGAAGGGCATTGAGACCGAACAACCCGTGGTAGTGTATGGTTGGATGGGCGCTCTAGGCCGGTAGCCAATCTGGTAGGGGACATAAACCATGCTACGGATACATGAAAGGGACCATTTATTGGTAGAGTTGCATATGGATAGACTTGGGCTCACGGGCGCTCAAGACCGGTAACCAATCCGTGAGAGGACGTGAGAGCTTCCCGTTTACTATATGTGGATGACCAATAGGGTTGATGAGTCCGAAATCCGGGATTTCGCTGACTCTAGTGTGAAGGATACCGGAAAGGATCGCCGGGGGCGAGGAATGGACGTATCTGAATCTGACTTGACCGACTGAGTAGATGACTTGCATTGGGCTAGGCTTTACTGTGACATGCTCCAGTACTTGACCAAATGGTGATGTGAGAGAGTGGTGACCGATCCCCTTACCACGGCTTTTTGATGACTTTACCGATCTTCCTCGGGCATTCCCAAGATATGGAAATGGGAGAGTGACTGACGACCCAGAGAAGTATGGTGCTATGACTTAAAGCATGTCTACCCTAGAGACCAACATTCATAGAGTCAGGCTCATATCTACATCATATGTTCCATATCGCATTGCATTATTATATGTTCTGAATGTGTATGATTTCTAATTATGGGATAACTTCCTTGCTGAGTTCTTCGAACTCATTCCTTTTTGTGCAAATGTTTTAGATTACATTCCAGGTACCGAAGATTACAATGGCGCCTCCTATGAGGCGGACTATGATTCCACATACTACCCTCCGGGTAGTGGCGTCGGTGAGGATCCGTATATTGGAGCCGAGGAGGATTACTATCCGCACCAGGGTTAGCCCCACAGTTGTGCGAGAGCGGCAGCGTTGGGTTTACTTCATCCGTACTGTTGAGGAGACTACCATTAGTATAGAAGAAACCCTAGCATAGTGCCCCATTCCCCTGGTGTATTTGTGGAACCTTGGATCTTGTAATTAACTTGTCTTTGAATTATCCTGGTGACACTTGGATATGTAACTAACTTGATTTACTTCTTTTCCGCTGCTCTGAGAGGGTGGCTACCACACCTTCTCACCCTTTATGATTTTGATCACACTATATTCTGTACTCTGATTTAGTTAATCTTATCTTATTCATGATACTTAGTATTAGCTGTTTTTACCATTGATTATTACTGTTCATGATTGTGTTACCGTGTATGTGGGAGGCATGGACCTCAGATCATTGATCCTTGGACTGTGGATCACATCCCGAGGATTCCCAATGGGGTACCGGCTGGGTGGATGTGACAGGACTCACCAACCCTATTCGTCATCCACAAATAGTAGACGGGAAGCTCTCACGTCCTCTCACGGATAAAACCCACCGGTCTCGAGCGCCCGTGAGCCCAAGTCTAGCTATTTGCAACCGTACCAATAAATTGCCCCTTTCGGGTATTCGTAGTATGATTTATGTCCTCTCACGGGGGTGGTTACCGATCTTAAGCGCCCATCAAACCATACTACTACCACGGGTCGTTTGGTGTCAATGCCCTTCCGATTCTAGTCTGATACAATGGGGATGTCCTAGCTAACACATCTATAGACAAGTCATATGTATGTCCATCCAATGATCTGGGAAAGCGTCGATAGACATCTTTGGAGAACATCCCATACTATTCCCTCCGATGTCCAAGGACAAGAATGTCAAAAGGACATTCCCCAATCCCAAATCATACTTATCCGATCACATTCTCAGTTCATCATATCATACATACATGATACATCATCATATTGAAAGATATGTCATATCATCACATGATCAAGTGTATAAGTAAATAACAAGAATGAATAGACATGATAAACAAAGTAAATAAACATGGTGCTACTGTCATAAGGTAACTACAGTAGTCATATGATGTCTAAATACAACTAATAAGCTGAGCCTACTAAGTTGCCAACATCAGTGTAATAATCACATAGTCTATGTCATATGTGTATAACTGTCCTTACCTTAAGACGCGATTGACACATCCACCTAGGGGGTACCCTATTTGGATTACCTAGTGGAGTGATCCACAGCCCAAAAGATCAAGTTTAGGAATGATCATATCCACTTAGCACAATAACTTAATCAAAAGCAAGAACAATTCATAGTTTTCAAGTAATTTAATAATAAAAGTCAAGAATGATCTCAGAAGGATCATAAAACATCAGAGTGCGGAAATTATACCAATAGAATAAATAGTCAAAATGTGGAATGAGACGGAAACCAACTCTACAATAGCAATGAAAGGTAGATCGAATAAAAGTAAAGGTTACAACATGTTCTCAAAAGAAGGGAAAGAAAAAGATAAGCAACTAAGTTACAGTTTCTTCTAATTTATACAATGTTTTCCTCAATAACATAATCATATAAAACTAGACAATGCCGAATCCGCAATGACGAATATCAGTCTCGTATTGATAGTCTTCACCAACGTAGTCACCATGATCAGTAGTGTATGAGTCATCAATTTGGTCTTCATAGTGTTGACCATCATAGTCAACAGTAGTAGTACCTGCAGATAAGTCTAACAAAAGATGTTGCAAAAAGGAGTGAGTTCAAAAGAACTCAGCAAGGCAGTTATCCATAATAACACAGATACATGATACAAAACATAGTATAATGTAAGATGATATGAGACAAATGATGCAAGTATGAAACTAACTCTATGTATGCTAGTCTCTATAGGTAGACATGCTTTAAGTCATAGCACCATACTTCTTTGGGTAGGTCTCAAATCACTCTTCCCTTAACCATCTCAATATCTTGGGTTCTCCGGTGGGAATTGGGTCCTGAAACCTTCTCGGACAATCCATGGATGGGGTTTAAGTCACCGCTCTCTCACATCACCATTGGTATAAGTATTGGCGCATGTCACGGTAATGCCTAGCCCAATGCAAGTCATCTACTCAGTCATATCATGTTAGATCCAGATACGTCCATTCCTCGCCCCTGGCGATCCTTTCCGTTATCCTTCACACTAGAGTCACGGATATTACCCACCAGACTCATCAACCCTATTGGTCATCCACAAATAGTAGACAGGAAGCTCTCACGTCCTCTCACGGATATGACTCACCGATCTTTGAGCGCTCGTGAGCCCAAGTCTAGCTATTTGCAACCCTACCAATGAATGGCCCCTTTCGCGTATCCACAATGCGATCTATGTCCTCTCATGGGATGGTTACTGGTCTTGAGCGCCCACAAATCCACACTACTACCACGGGTCGTTCGGTCTCAATGCCCTTCCGATTCGGGTCTGATACGACAGGGACATCCTAACCATACATCTAGATAAGTCCTATGTATGTCATCCAATAATTCGGGAAAGCGTCGATGGGCACCTTTGGAGAACATCCCATACTATTCCCTCTGATGTCCAAGGACAGAAATGTCAGTAGGACATTCCCCAATCCCAAATTATACATATTCAATCACATTCCCAATTCCATCACATCATATACAAATGATATTTCATCATATAGAATATATTGAATAAAACATGATCAATCGCGTATGTAATTAGCAAGAATGAACATTCATCATAACAAAAGAATAGATAAACATAGCACTATTGTACTTGAAGTACTTACAGCAGTCATATATTATAAGAAATACGATAAAGAAAGTGAGTATACTAAGTTTCCAATCATAAAAGTAATATTCACATAATCCATGTAATTATGGTAATAATCGTCCTTACCTTAATCGAGTCGAAACTAATCCCAAAGATCACTTAGAATAGTCCCAAACTTAGTACTTGAACCCTAGACAACATATGTGCAACATTAGAGAAGAAAACAATCAAATCGGAGATCAAACGGAGCAAATCGAGCAAGTATAGAGTTGCTGACTTCCTTAGGTCGACTGACTGGTCAACTGACCAGTCGACCAAGAGGAACAATAACGGGCAGCAATGGAAATTTGGCCCGAAACCAATCTTCCGGGGCTTGGATCGATCCGAAACTTGGAGGGATTGTTTATAGCAATATAAGAACACTACACAACAAAAATTATCATGATCCAACGATCCAATTAGGAATACCCAAATTTAAACCCTATGTTCTATATGCTAGAATCATAGTTTTCAATGAAATTGATTGCAAATGGAAGGGAATTCATAGAATCAATTAAGGGAATGATGAACAATAGATTAGAATCAATTACTAACAAGAAATCAGACCTAGCATACTATAGCAAATCAGTTTAGGAGATGAAATCATGATGTTATGAAGAAAATCATAAGAAAGCAAGGTTAGGGATCATGTATAGGGAACATAGCATTGATAGAATGCAAATGAGGTTTAGGCAAATCAAAAGAGACAATAGAAGAGGTGGTTGCAAGGTTGCAGCACCTTCTTTATAGTCCCAACAGCAAGAAAGAGAAGAGGTGAGAGTAGATTAGAGAGAGAGAGTGAGAGAATTCATACCTTGAAGATGAAATTAGAGAAGAGGAACAATGATCCTTGTAGAAGATCATCACCCAAACCAAGGAGGAGCCTAAGAGGAGCCTTCCCACGTCCCAAGAGAGTCCCAGCAATAGAATAGGGCTTAAGCCACGAAGTCCCCTTCAACTAGAACCCAAAATGACCAAAAACCAGATTTTCTCGGGCTTATAATGTCACATCCACCCAGCCGGTACCCCATTTGGAATACCCGGGAATGTGATCCACAGTCCAAGGATCAAGATTCATAGGTCCATGCCTCCCACATACACAATGACATAATCATGAACAATGATAATCAAGGTAAAAACAACTAATACTAAGTATCATGAATAAGGTAAGATTAAATAAATCAGAGTGCGGAAGACAGATAATATCAAAGTGTAAACATAATCATAAAGGTGAGAGAAGGTATGATAACCACCCTCTCAGAGCAGCGGAAAAGAAGTGCGATAAAGTTAGTTACATGTCCAAGTATTTAAAAGATAAATCCAAAAAACAAGTTAATTACAGGTCCAAATACTCCAAAAATACACCAGGGAAATGGGGCACTAAGCTAGGGTTTCCTCTACTCTAATAATAGTCTCCTCAATGGTACGGATGAAGTAACCCCAGCTTGCCGCTCCCACACAATAGTGGGGCTAACCCTGGTGCCAATAGTAATCCTCCTCGGCACCAACACTCGGATCTTCACAGATGCCACTACCCAAAGGGTAGTATGCGGAATCATAGTCCGTCTCGAAGGGGGTGCCATCATAATCTTCGGTACCTGTAGGATAATCTAAAAACATTTGTACAAAAGGAATGAGTTCGAAGAAGTTAGCAAGGTAGTTATTCCATAATTAGAAATCATACACATACAGAACATACATAATGCAATGTGATATGGAACATATGATGCAGTATGATTCTAACTCTATGAATGCTAGTCTCTAGGGTAGACATGCTTTAAGTCATAGCACCATACTTCTTTGGGTGGTCAGTCACTCCCCCTCAATCATACAAGATATCTTGGGTTTGCTAGGGAAGTTCGATAAAGTCATCTCAAAAACCATGGTAAGGGAATAGGTCACCGTTCTCTCACATCACCGTTTGGTATAAGTATTGGTGCATGTCACAGTATAGCCTAGCCCAATGCAAGTCATCTACTCAGTCGGTCAAGTCAGATCCAGATACGTCCATTCCTCGCCCTCGGCAATCCTTTCCGGTATCCTTCACACTAGAGTCAGCAAAATCCTGGATTTCGGACTCATCAACCCTATTGGTCATCCACAAATAGTAAACGGGAAGCTCTCACATCCTCTCAAGGATTGGTTACCGGTCTTGAGCGCCCATGAGCCCAAGTCTAGCCATTTGCAACCCTACCAATAAATGGCCCCTTTCGGGTATCCGTAGCATGGTTTATGTCCCCTACCGGATTGGTTACCGGCCTAGAGCGCCCATCCAACCATACACTACCACAGGTCGTTCGGTCTCAATGCCCTTCCGATTCGGGTCTGACACAACAAGGATAAACCTAGCCACCCAACTAGACAGTCCTATGTATGTCATCCAATAACCCGGGAGAGTGTCGATAGGCACCATCGGAGAACATCCCATACTATTCCCTCCGATGCCTAAGGACAGAAGTGTCAATAGGACACTCCCCAATCCCAAGTCATACGTAAGCAATCACATCTTCAAGTTCATCATCTTTCATGCATCCAATACATTTTATCATAAAAGTTAAATCATGATATTGAAATGAATCATCATAGACATAAGTAAACAAGAATAGCAATGTAACATGACAAGAGTGTGAAGATTTCAATACTACTGTTCTAACACATATATAACAGTCTTATAAAGATTTAAAAGAAATCAAGAGATTATATTCATAAGTAAGAACATAATTCATAAGTTGATGATCTATATGTTTATGGAGATAACCATCCTTACCTTGGGTTAAATTGATGATGAATTGAGAATACCAAGAAATAGTCCAAAAGAATTGTTAAGACCCTAAACAAACATCAATAATATGTTAGAGAAGAAATTGGGAAGATCGGATACTAATTGGATCAAAACTGGCCAAGGTTGCTGTCAGCAACAACTTTGGTCGATGTTCTTGGTCGATGGTATCGACCAAAAGGATCGACCAAAAATCTCTTCGGGACAGAATAGTGGATTTTGGGGGTTTTCATCCAAAATTGGTTTTCCGGTGTTTGGATCAATCTGAAACTTGGAGGAATGCTTAACAACAGTAGTAGGTCACTATAAATCAAGAAATTTACCCAATCCAATGGTCCAAACAAAAAGCCCCAAATTGAGCTAACAAGTTCAAGTGACAAACATCATGGCATGAGTTGGAATTGATTGCATTGACATGGAAATGGCATGTAATAGCTAGGGGAACTAATAGAACTTCGATTGGAATCATATAGCAGTGATAAACATGAACATAGCATGCCCTATAACTCAGTTTGGTACAAAATGGCATGATGTTAATAGAAAAATTAAGGAATACATATGCTAGGCATGAGATGGAGGCATAGCATCAATGGATGGTTAAGAAGATCATAGGTTAATCATGTGTAGACACTTGGAGTGGTGGTTGCAAGGTTGCAGCACCATTTCCAATGTCTCACCAGCAAGATAGGAATAGAAAAGAATAGAAAATGGTAGGATAGAGAGTGGAATGGTGATTCATACCTTGGTGTGGAAGATGTAGACAAGAATCAATGATAGACAATGAGTTTTTGATGAGGTGCCCTTCACATTAGCCAAGGAGTTGCTTTGGGAAGCTCTCCCCACGTTTTCAGGTGAAAAAATGATTGCAATAGGGCTCAAGGCTCGAGGTTATAATAAATAGAATGGGAATATTCCATGGAATCATTAACTTGGCAGACTGGGAAACTTTGGTCGATGTTTTTGGTCGATGGTATTGACCAAAAGGATCAACCAAAATGTTTCTCAGCAGAAAAACAGGTTTAGTTCAGCAACTTCAACTAGGGTTTTGAAAGGCTAAACAAGGTCAATTTGAGTGAGGTTTTCTTCTACAATTCAATCAAGAAGTCTAGTTTCGGGGAATACCTTCGGATTGTGCACAGGAGGTCATTAGGTACATCAACTAGATTAATCTTCTCCGATGCGCAAACTCTCCTTAAATATTGACAATGCATTTAAGCAAGGGGTATCATCATCAATGTCCATAGGCTCGGTCTCCGAATCATGATCATCAATCAGAATGGTCCATAAGTCTCTTCTACCACCGCTCGGGTCTTCGGACCTAAATACAACAGTGGATCCGGGTTAGGGTCAAGGTTAGAATAGGGCTGGATATTACATATAATCCTTTGGTCGACTGATTGGTTAACTGGCTAGTTGACCAAGCAGTCGACCAAACAAGAACAACAACTTTGGACAGGGATTTGGAGGGCTATACGGGGTCAAATTGAGTGGGGTTTTCTTTTACAAGTCAATCAAGAAGTCTAATTTCCAAAAATACCTTTGGATTGAGCACGGGAGTTCATTAGGTTGACCAACTAAGCTCATCTTCTTCAGGCTGCAGATTCAAAACAATCACTGACAATGCATCCAAGTATGGAGCACCATCAACCATATCCATGGGTTTCGGGTCAAATACCATGTCTTCCATAAAGAGGCCCACAAGGACAACTTCCTTCACTTCGGGACATGGATCTACATTAAAGGAAAGGTCGGACATGACCTCCTAAGGTTTTCAAGGATCGCAACACTGAAATTAAGGTCCAACTTCAAGGTCTAACATTAAACAAGTCTTTCTTCACCCAAAACAAATAGGATGCCCTAGGCTAGGTTTGGGCTGGGTTTCATAGCGATGATGATAATCCAAATGTCACAAAAGAATGATCCAAAGATGGTATTAAGACCCTAGACAAAATAAATGAAAGATTAGAAAAGAAATCGGAAAAATCGGAGGTCGAACGAATCAAATCGGCGAAGTACACAATTTAGCAACTGCTTGGTTGACTGCTTGGTCAATCGACCAAGTAAACAGTGTCGGAGCTAAATAGTATTTTTTGGCCCGAAATCGATCTTCCGGGGCTCAGATCGATCCGAAACTTGGAGGGATTCATTGTAACAGTATAAGAACACTATTAATCAAGTAATTAACACAATCTAATGGTCTAATTGGAAATCCCCAAATTGAAACCCTATGTTCTAAATACAAGAATCATAGCATGAATTGGAATCAATTGAAATTGCAATGGAAATGAAGGAATTAGCTAGGGGAACTGATAAGAAAGGGATTAGAATCATATGCTAACATAGAACATAGACTTAGCACCCTTCATGCATCAGTTTAGGACAAGAATGCATGAAGTTAAGAAGAGAATCATAGCAATGCATATGCAAGAATTGAAATGAGAGCAGAAATGGAATAAGATCATAGATTAGCTAAGAGTGAACACTTGGAGTGATGGTTGCAAGGTTGCAGCATCAACTCCAATGTTGCAACAGCAAGAAAAGAAAAGAAAAGAGTAGAATAGAGAATGAGAGTGGTGAATCATACCTTGTAGGTGTTAATGGAGACAAGAAGCAATGATTGGCAATGATTCGAATGGAATAATCTTCACCACTACCAAGGAGGTGCTTTGGGAAGCTCTCCCCACGTTCTCAGCAAGTTAGGAATGTGAAATAGGGTTCAAAACACGAGAAGCACTTAAGTAGAGAAGGGAATATCCAAAAAGTATCTTTTTCTTGGATTTGGGCAACCTTTGATCGACTAGCCCAGTTGACCAAGCATGGACAGCATGCTTGATCCAGGGAAATGAAAGGCTAAATTGATCCGAATTGAGTTGGGTTTTCTCTTACAAGTCAATAAACAAGTCTAGAGTAGAGAAATACCTTCAAAACAAGACTAGAAGCACATCAAACACTTCAACTAAGCTTCCCCTCTTCTAGGTGTAGTTTCTCACTAAACACTGACAATGCATCCAAGTAAGGGGCATCACTTTCAATGTCCATGGGCTCTAAATCATACACCAAGTCTTCAACTACGAGGGCCCACAAGTCTCTTCTTCCACCACTTCGGGTCTTCGCACCTACAAAAATCAAGGGTTCCGGGTCAAGGTC
Organism: Hakea prostrata; assembly: GCF_041222555.1. NCBI lineage: Eukaryota > Viridiplantae > Streptophyta > Magnoliopsida > Proteales > Proteaceae > Hakea > Hakea prostrata. The sequence goes on from NC_142600.1 coordinate 29,292,528, forward strand.
AGGGTTAGGATAGGGCTGGGTTTCACAAACCTTTTCTTCTAGTACTCATGCTTCAACAAAATGATTTGATCTGGTTCATTCAGACGTTTGGTGTGCTCCTATTAACTCTAGAGAAGTATACAAGTTTATCGTCACCTTTCTTGATGATAAATCACGTTCAACATGGTTGTATTTGCTAAAGTCTAAAAGTGAAGTGCTTTGTGTTTTTCATGATTGATGTCATATAGTTCAAAATCAATTTAATACTTGCGTCAAGACATTTTGTACAGATAATGGGACAGAGTATACTAATCATCCACTTTAGGTATTTTTTTCACAATTTGGGAATTATTCATCAAACTACTTGCGTCGGCACTCCTAAATCAAATGGAGTGGCTGAATTCCAAAATTGTCATCAACTTGAGATGACTCGAGCTTTGTTATTTTTTGGTCATTTACCAAAATCTTATTGGTTTGATGCAGTTCATACAAGCTATTATTTAATAAATCGACTGCTTAGTAGGGTTCTAAATAATAAATCTCCTTTGGAGACTCTTCATAGTAAAAATTTTGGCATTTCTCATCTTCGAGTTTTTGGGAGTATTTGTTATGTTCACTCTCAAGTTGGTGGTAAACTTGTTCCTCGTGCCTAGAAGTGTGTGTTTGTTGGATATTCAATTATCAAAAATGGATGTAAATGTTTGACCCTAGTATTCATCGTCTTTACATCTCACATGATGTTGCCTTTGATGATGCTCACATGTTTTTCTCTGATAAGCATCAGATTTAGCGGGAGAATGGTACTGTTATTGATTATAGTGATCTTGATGTTGAATTTGCTTTTGTCCCAACTTTGTGTGAAGAGTTTGTTGACAATAACCAAATTGGTACTGCCAATCAGGTCACTAATGAGAATGTTCCAACAGATCCAACACCTATTGATCCAAGTTCTTGACTTTCCCATTAGCCATTGATTCTAATAAAGAACCAAATATTTTTTTGGAACCAAGCAAGGTAGATGTTTGGGTCAAAGCTATGAAAGATGAGATGCAAGCCCTTGACCATAACCAAACTTGGGAAGTGGTTCAATCACCGAATGAGAAACAAACAGTGGGTGGTCAATGGATTTATAAGTTCAAATATAATAGTGATGGGTCTGTTGAAAGACACAAGGTCAGACTTGTTGCCAAAGGATAAAATCAAACCTATGGTGTTAACTACAAAGAGGCCTTTGCTTTTGTAGTAAATATGAACACGGTTCAAGTGCTTATATCTGTGGCCGTTAATTGTGGGTGGCCACTATTTCAGATAGATGTAAAAAAAACATTCCTTCATGAAGATTTAGAACAAGAGGTTTATATGGATACCAAGCTTGGTCATGCCTTGGAACATCAAGATGGAATGATGTGCAAACTCAAAAAGGCCATATATGGTCTCAAGCAACCTCCCTGTGCATGGTATGGAAAACTTAGCAATGCCGTTATCAAATTTGGCTTCAAAAGAGGAGATTCTGATTCTTCAATGTTTGTTAAACTAATGACAAAGGTGTTGTGGTTGTTTTGGTTTATGTTGATGACCTTGTCATTACAGGCTGTAACAACTCTGGAATCAATATGCTCAAACTTCATTTGAGTAAAGAATTTGATATCAAGGATGTAGGAAAGCTAAGATACTTTATTGGCATTGAATTTGCTAGCTCTCAAAAATGGCTCTTCTCTCTCAAAGCAAATTTGTCTTGGACTTGTTGAAAGAAACTAGAAAATTGGGGGCTAAGCCTGCTAGTATTCCCATGGAATATAATAGCAAATTCACTATTGATGATGCACCACTGGAAGATGTTGGGCTATACCAACGTCTAGTAGGACATCTAATTTACTTCACCATTACTATACTTGACATTGCATATGCAGTTAGCTATGTGAGTCAATTTATGCAGACTCCCAAAAAAGGGCATATGGAATTGATTGATCATATTTTACTATATTTAGTCATCCCAAGAAGAGGAATTTTGATGAAGAAAAACAATCACATTGAAATTGTTTGGTACACTGATGCTGATTGGGCCGGAAGCCCCTTGGATAAGAGATTTACTAGTGGGTTTTGTATGTTTGTTGGGGAAAACATTGTTACTTGAAAGATTAAAAAGCAAAATGTTGTGGCACGTTCAAGTGCTGAAGCTGCATATCGTGCCATAGCATCTGCAACTCGTAAGATAGTATAGATTTGCTTATTATTACAAGAGTTGGGATGTCTGCTGCCTTCCAATCCTACAAAAATGTTTTGCTACAATCAAGCTACTATTACATTGCTACCAATCATGTCTTTCATGAGAGAAGTAAACACATAGAGGTAAACTATAATTTTGTTCGAGAAAAGTCCAAGATAAGACAACTAAGACTCCTTATATTCGCAGTGAAGATCGGTTGAACGACATTTTCATGAAGGCTCTGCCCAAGGGTTCATTTCAAATTTGATGAACAAGTTGACCTTCGACAATATCTTCGCTCCAACTTGACAGGGAGTTTTGGCGTTATAATCATGGTGTAGTGTGTCAGCGATATATTGCCGTGTTGCTGAGGGGGCCACGACACCCCCCAGCGACATGACTTTTACCTTTTATCGGCGATATATCGTCGAGAAATCGGTGATATATCGCCAACGGTCGACTTTTTCATCTTTGTTCTCACTCTCAGTCTCTCTCTAAATTCTTCCATTTGCTAAGTTTTCTCTTTCTACCCGGAGATCAGAGCTTTAGTTTGAGTAAGATGGATTGGAGCAGGGTTTGCACTCTAATCTTGGTTTGCACTTTAATCTTCGTCTGCATTGTTGTGGTTAGCGTCGGCGATCAAGCTCCGATAGCAGCACCCACTACCACGCCAGCACCACCCACTACCTCGACCGCACCAGTTTTCTCACCACCTGTTGCTGCCACCACGCCTCCCACCCCCACTACACCTACTCCAGTGGCAACAACACCCAAAACGGCGCCACCAACTGTAGTTTCAGCTCCTCCAGTATAAGCTCCCAAGGTTGCCAAAGCTACGCCACCACAGGTGGCGACCCCACCTCCAACCCTAGTTCTGGTTAGCACTCCTCCACCTACATTACCTCCTCCAGTGGTAGCTCTAACCACCCCTCCCGCTGCTCCACCTCCTACAGTTCCTCCACTAGCACCTGTGGCATCACCAACTGCATCTGTACCTGGACCGGCACCAAGCAAGAAGAAGAAGACGAAACACGCACCTGCACTTGCTCCCTTAGCTTTGATATATCGCCAAAAGTTGCCCGACATGTTGACCTATGTCGCCGTGTCGCCAGGCACCAACACGGCGACACAGGTCAACATGTCGGACCTTGATTATAATATCTTCTATTTCTAGCAGGAGTTATTGGGAGAATATTCTAGGAAATATTGGATCTTCTATTCCTAGGAGGAGATATCGAAAGAATATTGCAATATAAATGTTTCCTATTCTATGAGCCATCTGAGTATGGTAACTTCATGTGTGTGTGTGTGTATATGTATACACACCTTGTATTCTCTTATAGAGCCATTGTGAGATTAAGGATTTTTGCCTTAGAATTTAGGGTGAGAGCTTTTGTAATGCCATTTTGACAATTGGTTGAGTGATTTTCATTTTAATCTTCTTCCTATAGAGTAAAACTTCTTCCTCTTCAGCTATGGATATAACACATCTAGTTGGTGTAAACTACATTAAATCTATGTTACCATAATTTATTTGTATTTCTATTTGTGATTTCTCAATGTCTGTTCTAACCATTTTTAATCATATGATAGCATATTTTGTTAAAAGACTTAACAAAAACTCTTTACCAAAAAAAAAAAAAAGACTTAACAAAAATTTGCAATAACAAAATTAGCCATGCAAGAATACAGAATAAGTTGATGGGCTCTCTCTCGTTATATGTAGGTTTCTTCTTCTAGTAATCCTTGGAGTATCGGAATAATATCTTAGGGCGAGAGTGGAGTCTTTTGTGTTCTTTTTTTTTTTTTTTTTTTTGGTAAACCAACAATCATTTCAAAGAATAGGAGCAAGACAAGGTGTCAGAATTACATAGATCCAACAATCAAGTAGTGGAATTTAGCTAGTTAGTCCTCCCTACTAAGGTAGTAGCCTTTCCAGCTAGAGAATGAGCAACTGAATTGCATTCCCTAGGAATAAAGTTAAAACTACACGACAAAAAATATGAAGATAGGTATGTGATATCATGAACAATATTCAAAAGGCTTAAAAGGGTATTGCAATTGAGAGTTAAGAATCTTGATCAACTGCTGACAATCACTTTCCACCAGGAGTGGAGTCTTTTGTGTTCATGCTAATAAAAGATGTTATATGTAAATTTGTGTTGCATGTTTTGATTCTTTGGGTGCTTTTTGGTATTACACTACACATCGTCCTCACGTCCTTTCCAAGGTCCCCATTTCTTTCTTTTTTCTAAATGGAAAAGGTAATCTTTAAACTAAATTATTCTCCATTTTTTTGAGTTTTATGTGGGTGTGTAGCAACCATGACCTTGTCATTACTTCTTATGAAAAAGAAGAAAATGCCTTTCTAGATAATGCTTCTGCGTATACTCCCATTAGCTCTCGTGCGGATGTACGAATCACTCGTAAAAGAATTCTTACGTCGAAAAGAATGGGGGAAAGGGTCGGAGAAATTTGGGAAAGAGGGTTTGAAAATTTGAACTTGTAATGAGAAGATGAGGAATCACAAAAACATATATCTAAAACAAGAAAATCCAATTCATGTGAGAGTGATTGAAACATCTAAAGAGAAAGGGGGGGGGGGGGGGGGGGAATGGACAATGCTTATCAACCATAATAACTACCATTAAAAGTCCTCTGACTATTACTGTCAACAACAACACCCACCCCAAGGCCTGAGGTAGGGTTGGAAAAATTCCAAAAACATACTAAAAAGAAATATGGATTAAAAATTAAGGACAAAATCCATAGCTTCTAAGTGGAAGGTCAGGGGAAAGAGAGCAAGATGAGTGGAGTCTTTTGTCATTAGTTTAATTAAGAGGTAGCCACCCAACAAGGGTTGGGTTCTTGATGAATCAAAAGATGCTTGTTCAGAAGCCCACCACCTTCATTGCATCTCCACCTTCCCCGTTCATAATTCCCTATTTCCACTTCTCCCCCTATGTTTCCACTATTCCCATATCTCCCCTTTTCTCCCCTGCATTTCACATCTGCCACCTCCTCATCCTCTTCCTTTCTCTCTTCCAAGTCATCTTCTTCAAATTCTACTTCTTCCTCACCCTCTGCTTCTAATTCTGCTTCTGCTCCTGCTTCTGCTTCTTCTTCTTCTTCTTCTTCTTCTTCCTCTTCCTCTTCTTCTTCTGCTGCTTCTTCTTCTGTGTCTTGATAACCAAACCTTTGAATGTAACCCTTAGATAAGTTAAGCCTGAGGCGACCATCTCCCCTTTCAGCTTGGAAACAAGAGTTGGAACAGGGCACCATCACAGCTTTCATCACTAACCTCCCTTCTTCACGATGAATCTTCATCTGAACCCGATTCGATCCGCTTATGGTCGTTAATGGTGGCGGAATTTCCCGACATGAAATTGCCTTAGTGGGCTGTCTAACCAAGGATATTGGTCGCTCTTTCCCTTTGTCAGAGTTGGATGACTTAATCATCTGTTCTTCTTCTTCACTGATTGCAGAACCCGTTTCTGAACCCAAATTCTCGGTACACATCTCCAAGCTTTTTTCACTGAGCTGTGACGAAGAACGCTTCACGAGAGGATGGATATAATTATAAGAATCCTTCTCCTTCTCTGCTGCTATGGGATTCTGGGAAGTGTTGACAAGAGCTTGGAAGAAACTCCACCCACCCATGTCACCGCCATTGGAGCTCAACTGGTTCTTGTTGCACTCAAAAGCACTGTAGTCGTCGTTATTGTTTTCCAGTTCCTTCTTGTTGCTGTTATTCTCTTGCTGACTTCTCTCAGAGTTGAGATCAGAGATGGGAGTGATATTCCGAGCACAACTAAGTGCTCGGGGGAAGTAAGGTTTATTTGCAGTCAATTTGGGCCATGGATCAAGATAGGGTTGCAGACCTTGACATACTACTGAAGACATGACTTTAGTGGTTGCTTCCCAACAAATGAACGAACAGAAAATTACTGAGGAAGCAGAACAGAGCAAAACAGAGTAGTTATCAGGTTCTAGATTGGAATGCAAAAGAATTCTGGGCTTACAGAAGCTGATGGATAAGAATGAAGATGAAATGGAGGTTTTAACTCAAAACCCTTGTGTTGGTTTTGGTGGATATGTAGAGTAAGAAAAAGGGAAACGACACAAGAGTAGTAAGGGAAGGGAAGTGGAGAAGGGAGAAGGGAGAAGGGAGAAGGAAATGAAGTGGGGGATGAATGAAGGATTAGTGAGAGGTGGATGTGTGTATTTGTAGTGCACAAGCCCAAGTGCCAATGTGGGGACTGGTGGAGAGAGAAAGAGAGAGAGAGAGAGAGAGAGAGAGAGAGAGAGAGAGAGAGAGAGAGAGCTTTTCCATTTCCCCCAGAATTACCAGAAATCTACACTGCCACACATTGAAAGGTATAATGTTGGGCATCAGTACTGTCATATGGGGGATCCGCCCTGCCCCTGGTTACAGTTGGATTGGAATAAGTATTTTATAAATTTGAATCCAACTGTAATGGAGGAAATCTCCATATTGGAGAGTATCATTATATAATTGGTAAGAAAAAGGTATAACAAAACAAAATTTAAGTTTTTTTTTTTTCTTGTTTTTTTTGGTACCAAAAACAAAATTTAAGTTGAATGACAGCAGAAGGAAAGAAGTTGGAAATTCTCATAAGTTATTTCATTTCTTTCTCTCTTTTTTCCCCATTGGTTTTTTCTTTTTCTTTTTTGGATGGGGGTGGGGGGGGGGGTGTTGGGGAATAATTTTAATGTATCAGTTATCGGTATCAGCCATGGCCAACATTGAAGTGTGTGAGTGAGAGAGAGTTGATGAAAAAAATATTTAAAAAGAGAAAAACAACAACAGTTGAATGAGAGAAGAGGAATCAAGTATGAAGTTCTCAGATCTTGTGGGTTTGCATTGGTTGGTCAGAAAATGAGTTTTCCTAATATCCAGTTCCATTTCTCATGTGACAAAAGTGGGACTTTTGTTGAGGCCTTTGGGTGTGTGTGTGAGAGGGAGAAGTTTGACTTCAATCCTAAACTACAAGCTTTCTTGCTTGGTCTACTTCCCTTCCATAAGAAAGCCAACAAAATTCACAGATCAAATATCTTGGGAAGTAATAGCTTCTCTCATCTTCCTTAATTCAAAAACATTTTATCCACTTTTATGTACTAGTAGTCAGATTTCTCTCATCCTTCTTGACTTAAAAACAGTTTTTATATTATTTGGCTGGAATCTCTCCAACCTTGGATTGAGTTCATCACCAAGAGTGAACATTTCTACAGATGAGCTAAACCCTCACTTTCATCCTCCATGCATCAACCCCACCTCCACTCCCAAGGGGAACAAAAGCTCCAAAATGTTTTTCCTCCTTTACCAGTTAGATCATCATTCTAGATGAAATTATAATTGACAAGTACCTGTATCATCTATTGGGATCCAGCATCAGGTTTGAAGTCGGCCAAGCAATAGTATTTAATCCTAAAAACCATGTTTCAAGTAGCAAGTCTAGTTATCAAAAAACAAAAAAAAAAAAACAATAGCAAGTCTATAGATTCTAATAGCCTAAGCACTCAATCTCAAAAAATAATGTCTCCAAGTAGTGTACAGATTTCATCTCACGTCCTTTCACCTTACAAGCTATGGATTCCACTTTACCTATATTAAATGCCCCCTTTTGAATTGTTTCTTATGATCTTTACTGGTTGAAAACTGTTCTCTTGGTGTCATGGGAAATCTCTTTCCATTAAACACTTCCATTGATTACTCAAGAGTCGTTAACAATAGAACTTTTTCTTTTATCTTTTTGTGTAAAAGCATATTCTATTGGTTAGAACCTCTTGAGTGAAGGTTCAACACCTGCAGACCAAAACAGCAAAAGCAACTCCATGGTGGGGTTGAAACTTGAAACTAGGGGTGTCAAAAGGTCAATTTGGTCTGGTTTTAATCAGTTTGAACTTGTTTTAAATTTCAACCCCATCAAATATAAATTCATCCGAAAAGAAAATGATTGGTTTTCATCCTGTTAAGCTTTCGGTTGTATCGAATTACTAATGTTGGGATTCATTTTCCATGTAGAGAAAGGGAGGGTGTTTCTTGCCTAATTACCCATAAAATGAGGATTACTAACAATGGCTACATCTCCAGAAAGAAGACATTCTCCCAAAAGGAAAATATGTATAACATGGATCCTAATTCTGAATTCTCTCCTGCCTAAGAGATGGTGTTTTGTTTTCTACAGGTTTTGTATAGTGTCAAACTGAAGTTTAGTTCCATTATCACTCTAGACTGAACCGGTCAGATCGATCGGGTAGGGCTGAATTTAGATCGAAATGTGGATAAAATATATTGTGTCAAGTGATATAAGCTTCTTTCTTTCTTTGAGGGGCTATATATGCTATAACCATTGGCTAAATTCATGAATCAATGAAGTTACTCTAATTAAACTTGTGATGTGAAAAGAATATCTGAGAAACAGATCTTTTTCTTTCTTTTTTTTTTTGGGTGGTGGTGGTGGGTTTTAGAGGGGGGGGTTAAAGAAGAGCTCCATTAAACAAAGTTTAGTTGTGCAGACCAAGACTTTAAATGCAAAGAATTCATCAGCTGTAACCCAAAGTTCTAGTAAAGTTGCTTCTTTAAATTGTGATATTAAGTAGGTGAGTATCAACCATTTTAATAACATAGATGAAGTGATTCTGAGGATTTTTTCTGTACAACCGACAAATGGTAAAGAAGCCAATCTTAACTATTTAAATAGAGCATACTGACCTCCTCTGGTTCTTTTTCCTTTCTATTCAGATCCCTCTTTTTCTTTCTTTCTTTTCTTTTTTTTTTTTTTTCCCTCTTTGCTTACCAATCTGAGATCAAGTCCAGAAGATCACTGTACTTACATTGGGTCATGTTCTTTCTATTTCAAGCAAAGGACCAAACACTTGCTTACCTATCATTACACAAACTTGTCAAGAATGTCCAATCTCTTAGGTTTCTTATTCTCATGGCTGAGTCCATTTTGATATAAAAAACAACTTATGTATCCAAAGCCCATGATGAAAAAGGAAACCTCTCTCTCTCTCTCTCTCTCTCTCTGTCCCTCCCTCCCCCCAACCCCTTTTTTCATGTGTCACTACTTTGAAGCTGACTGGCTCATTTAAAACATGTAAGCTTGTTCACTCCTTCAAAGTATAAGAGGAAATAACTTACAAATTTGGCAATCACAACGCTCAAGATAACATGGAAGACAGATTCTACAGCTATACTGACACAAGAAATACAGTTTCCATGCATGCACAATCCTTTACAGGCATGTGGGTTTACTGACCTTTGTAAGGGAATAGAACTACAAGTAACCAGATGACCTGTTTAAAACTTCATGTTTTATTTCTAACTAGTACAGAAATCAAAAGCATCCACCACCATCAAAAGAAGATCAAATCAGTGGAACTCAATGTACAGCTCATTTACACCTCAAGAATGGCTTGATTCATGATGCTCTTCATTGATAGGATTTGAAATACTTGTATCTGGCCTCTCTCTCTCTCTCTCTCTTTAATCTGTATTAAATATAAATATATGGGTTGTAATAGTTGGGCATGTTCTATTCTTATTTTTCTGATTATGACAAAACCCACTTCTCTAGTCCCAACAAAGAACACCATACAAGTGACACAACTTGAGGTGCTACCATTGAACATTTCAAAAGTTCAAACCTTTCAGTCACTCCAAACCCTATTGGTTTTTGGTGTTTATCAGATAAGATCATCAACTGAGATTTTGAGTGGAAAGGAGGTCAAAAAAATAGTCAACTACAACTGCCAATCTATTCTTCTAGATGAAACTTATTGGGTCCAATGTACTGCCACCACAACCCAATAGGAAGAAAAGGGTCCATTTGTTTCCTTTTGACAATCCAAATTTTTTTTCTGGATTAGAACCTCATGGCAATAAAATCAGGTCAGTTTTGTTTTTAGGATTATCATGACAAAGTTGAAGTAGAGAAGCATGGTGGATTGGTTGGTGATGGTGTCACCATTGCTTCTGTTTCTTTTACTTCAAGTACGTCTATAAGTATTTCTTGAGGAATTTGTGAAGTAATCATACTCTCTCAAACATGATTAAATTAAACAATAGAAAGAAAGTCTCATGTCAACACTTTGTGGACCAAGCCTAGTTACATCACAATAATAATAAATGGTTGTTGAGATCATAATCATGGTTTACCACTAAAACCATGCCGACAACCATTTGTGCCGTACTATGTGTCAGATGCATTATGAAAAGTTAAGGAAAAAGGGGAGAAGAGGGAGGAGGGGGGGGGGGATCTCTTCTCCAATGACAATAGGGTAATTATTTTAAATGCTTAAACTCCAATGAGAATATCTAAGTGTAATCATCATCTTCACTTGTGGTCCTAATGAAAATGTCATGAAACATGGAACAAATGCTTAATGACCATGTCATAAGACTGGTTCTCTAAACAGGAATGCTTTAATTTGTTCTGTAGCTCTTCTTCCCAAGTACCAAAGCCTCTTTCTTTAAAAATGGGCGATGAGACTTTTATTCATTTTAGCTTCAGATTCCAGTCTAGCCAACTCAGGGAAAAGTGAGCTCTAAAACTAGAATGAAAGGAAGGAAGGTTAAGATTGCTTCTTTCGTCTATGTCCCCTTGGCCTCAAGTGAAACCTTAAAGCTAGCTCTGATTTTTCACCTTAATTTATGATTTCTTTAGGACTCATTAGAAAGTTGAAGGATTCCACTTCGTGGCTTACACAAGCATTCGTATATAACCGCACTCTCTAGCCTTTTCACAATGTTAGTGGCATGCTTTTTTTTTTTTTTTTTTCCCTCTCAACTTCACTGTTCTTCCTCTTTGCTTAACCGAACCTTTAAATTAAAAAATTAAAAAAAAAAAAAAGAAGAAGAAGAAGAAGTTGTAAAAAGGTGATAGTCTACGTAAACCATGCAGACATGTCAAGAAGCTAATGGTCATGTCATTGCTAACCACAATACAAACACAAAACTACTGATTGATCCCAAAATAAAGGGGGGGGGGGGGAAACACAAAACTACTGCTTCATGAAGCTCAACAAAATACACAACTATGCAGAAGATATATATTAGATTGAATCTTTAATGACATAAGAAATATATCTATTGTGTTCTTGATGCCTGATAACAGTTCAACAATGAGATTCTCTGGATCGAGGTTTCTCATATATTATGGTGAAAAATAGTAGATACCTGCCAAGCCACCATCAAGAATGGAAGAATGGAATTTCTTAACAGGTTTTTCAAAAGAAACTAGAGTAATTATGGATTAGTTCTTTGGAGTTCTCAATGGAAGACAGAATAGCACTGGCACAATGGATTGAGATAGCTTCTCTATTAAGTTTCTAAATAAATAACTTGAAGGAACAGTAAAACCCATATAGAGAATTAAGAAATACAAGGATGGAAGAAAAGGGGGGGGGGCAAAAAAGGAAAAAGAGAGGTGGTGGGGGGGGGGGGGTGCGGGCTTGCTTCATGGAAATGAAAGTGATCTTTAGATCAGCAAAGAAAAGCCTAGTAAAGGAGCACCAACCCATGCATGGACAAAAGAGAGGATACAAGTCAAATATGTAAGCTGATTCGATTCTTGAAAGGGCTTGAAGAGGAAGATAGCAGAAAATATTGAAACAGAAGCTGGTGCCTTCCACTAAATATCAAATACATTTACAAAGAATAGTATAATCGTACAATTGCCAAAAAAGAAAAAGATCTTCTTACATAGCCAGTTGCTCCTGTAATGCAACAGAACTGGAGCCAATCGAGTAGTCTGCCACAGTAGAAAGAACAACATTCAAACAGAATAAGACACCTTTATCTTATACAACATATATGCATTAGACTTTATTAAATAAAGATGTCATTCAAAACGCTCTTGCCTCCATTTGGCATCCACAGTCAAATATGGAAGGTTGGAAATTCCTGCACATGATAAAAGAGAAATAGGACAGGAATTTGCCTGCTTGAAAATGCTGATACAAAATGACCTCAAGATACAGGAAGGTTTTGAATTTCAATCTTTAATGATTTCAGTTTTTCCTCGACACTTGCTAGTTCCCCTTGAATCTGCAAAAATTTGTCTAGCCTATGTTGTGCTTCATCCTGGTAAGGCTTACTGATGAGTTTGACATAGCTTTCCAAATTCTCAATAGTCTGCAACAAATCCTTTTGCATAGCTTCTTCAAGTTCCCGTGCCAAAGCATCTGCTGTTCTTTTCACCTTGTCAGCCATTATCTTTCGACGGGCAGGGAAGTTTGAAATTGCAATAAAACTAACAAAAAGAGACGCTGAATCAGATCCCAGACAACGACATTGTCCAAACTAGATGAAACTTTATTTGTTATTTTTTACATCATAGAATAACATGAAATTCTACTTTGCATAAGACTCTAGAAGCAATTGTACAGCATCTGGAGTGTGCAGGTTGCTTTATTAGCCTACAGTAATTAAATTATACTAATATACTCACCATTAAAAAAGAAAGAATCTAGTACCACAATTTTTTTAAGGGAGTGGTTTTGGTTGTTGCAAAGCCAATACCAGTGGATGAGTATCCACAACAGATCATGGGGTTGAAAATTTATGCACAGGTATAGCCCAAAGTCTTCTACTCACATCTCAAATTTCAACCCAACCACACTGCTACATCAGGAAAAAAAATCCAGGATTGCCAAGAAAATGTATGGGACAAATATGGGGTGCATGGACAAACAGGAGTAGATGGAAAGATAAATAATTCAGTTTGATGCTGAAATTTGACAAGTGGCCCATATAGACCATTCTGTAGATATTCAAAGGTTGAAATTGCCAAATCACTCTTCCACATGGCAGAACATTTGTGTCCATCCACTAATTTAATCTGTCGGTTGCCAACCACATCAGATTTCACTTTATTTTATGCTTTCACACGTCAGATTCAGGACATCTACACTCGGGGATACAATTACTGATAGTATTCTACATCTTTACTCCTTGATATCTTGAAAAATTGACCAGTCTCATATCTCCTTTTTATAAAATATCTGAGCAGTACATTAACATAAGAAACAAATTTTGAGATCATTTGATCAAAGTCTTGCAACTCTTCACCTTATATCAATCTCTAAAACAGGATGAGTGTCTCATAATAACCATGATATCCATTACAACCATACAAAAGAAGGATGTTGCTCGAAAAACACAAGCATAGTGAAGAGCAAGGGGAGACACTACATGATTAACAACTACAGCCAAATGATCAAGTAGCAGTTGAAAATAATAGGAATAGGAAATCTAATAAGAATATCAACTATAGTCCCGTACAACTTACCAACAGAGAAAAACAGAAAAAGAGAATCTGCATGCACACATATCTTCCCTTCCATTATTTTTGGTTGTTTTTCAGAAACATGGTTTCTCAGTCAAAACCAGATGAACAAGAACAGACAATACTTGGTTCTGCACCAGTCAAAGTTTAAAAACCATTGAAAAAATCAGTGGCCCCCTATTACCACCCTCTTTTGCAAAAAAACTCACCATCATATATGTGGCAATAATGGCCTACCACTTCTAAACAAACTTGCATATTCCTACTTTGTCAGCATAAGCCTCATCAGTGTACCTTCCTTGGTAGAAATATCACCGCACATAAATCATAGAACAAAATTCCATCGAAACTTGCGAAATTTCCACCAAAATTTCCCATTTTGGGAAACCTCGAAACTAAAAACCAGGGGACTGAAAAAAATCCCAAGTTTCAATCGAAACAGTCGAAATTTCGTTAAAAATTGTCCAAACCTCGAAACCTGGTTCAACCCAACTAGACCAATTGGTTCATTAGAAAGAAAAAAATCCCAAATCTCATGGGAAACATGGAAAATTTCGTGGAAACTTGGGAAATTTTGTGGAAACCTGTGACTTTTTCCTGCAAGTATTGTAGTTTTCCCAAATTTTTTATTTTTTTGATTATTTCATGTTTCCCTAAATACCACGACAAATAGCCCCTCCATCAGGACTTCCCTTTCCAAATTATGTATTCCCTCAGACTGGTTATCTTAGGCATGTTGATGACCAAACTTATAAAGTTATAGTTGTCGATTACCTTGATAACCATAGGTATAAAATGTCATGGGATGTCTATGTTCGTTGGTTGGAGGAGAGGATGTTACAAGCATAGTACTACTCAGCTCACAAGATGGATCCACTCTTGGAACTCCTTTTGGCACTAAGTTGTACTTTCCTTTTATTGTAAGTTATTTTGTAATTGATGTTTTGAAGTTAGAAATTATATATTGAATGTTATGTACTTAAATAGTTAAGTTTATAGTGTACTTCTTGGATAACTCTACATTGATGTTATGTATATTGAATGACATATCTACATTGACTCTTTTAGCAAATTACAGCTAATGTGTTCTTTATACTCTAATTAGCTTAATTGCAGAGTCCCACCCTAAAATACTCCCTAAAACCTGTCGAAATTTACACGAAAAAGTCGTAAGTTTCCTTGAAATATCTCAGTTTCCCACCTAGGTTTCCCATTTTCACCTGGTCGAAACTTGAGTTTCCCTCGAATTTGAGGACGAACTCATTCTCTGTTTATTGGGCCTATTAGCTTGAATTTGTATCCTATCAATAGGACTTTACAAAGTCAAGTAGTACAAAGAACTTTAACAATTTTATTGTCCATGATTTAAAAAAAAGGGCTGACATGCCCATGAGGGGTACAACTTTTGCTTGAGGCATGTAGAGATGCAACAGAAGAATGAGGCATAAATTTATCCTTTGGAGGGGAGACCTACACATTGACCTGTTTGGACTACTCAAAGATGAAAAGCTTGAATACTTTTATAATAAAATTCAAGGTGGATTAAAGGATTAACTATATTGGGCTAGCTTTGCTAACACCCAACTGAACAGTCCAACAAGTTGAGAGAAGGTTGAAATGGACTAAATGGTCATATTTAAAGACAGCCAATAGGAATAACATATTCTCAAATATCACGATATGGGTACAAGGGTAGATTAGTCAATAAATAAAGTTGTGCTAAGCCACATTGACATAAGCTCAATTTCCAAATTATTCAACATGAACTCAGTGGAAAAGAAGGAAATGAAAAGTCCAAAGGACTCATTACCCGCCTGCAGAACTAAGTCCTAGAGCAAGAAGATCTTCCAATGTGGTTGGTAGCACTGATGTTAGAAGGGAAGCAGATAAACCAGCTGCACCAAGTCCTCCAAAAGTTCCCAAAACCTCCAAATTGGAAGAAACATGAACATGACCATTAGTTAACCAGTTTACTACTTCCTGACAGAGGTTGTCAAAATGTTTACACCTTGATAAAAGAACCTGAGGCTCACCACTTCACGAATTTCTTGCTCAAAAAGCTTTGCAGCAGCAGCAGCACTGAAGTTCTCTACCACTTTCAGGCTAAGCTGCTCAGCTTTCTTCAGCAATCTGTGAGTCTGCATCTCCTGGTTGGGTGAAGAAACAAATGAAGGCCATCTTTTTCCAAAATCTTCCTGGTAGACTCTCCCTTCACGAATATTATTTGATTCTAACCACACCAAATATTCTCCAAGTAGTTTCTGTATGCCAAACCAATATCGAGCAAGCAAGGGGGGGAGGGGTTATCTGTGAGTTGTCAGCAAATTTGCAAGGGTTCATTCAGAATACACGACCAACCACAATGTGTTAATGAAAGTGTGAAAACAGGAAGCATAAAAAACAGTAAATAGATCCCGATCAGATTCTGTCATGCAATGAGATCTAGAATAATGGGATAAGCACCGGATTGTACTGCAAGAGAGTGCATTCTAAATTCACTGCAACTTATTATGCAGCGAGTATGGAATCACTGCCATTAAATTGTTTAATCATTAAACTAGGGAAAGGGGAGTAAGCCAAAAATCTACATGATTCCATGTTCTTTTACCCCTACACAATTCTGAAGCCCCAAAAAAGACTTTCAGACGCATCCTTTTTATATTTCTGCTCAAACTATTCTTTTGGGGGTTTGTAGATTACACTTGACCTTTGTGAAACCCCACAAATGTCACTATTACAATTATATTTTCTGGTAAAAGAAGAAGATGCATTGTGGAATATTATGACAGAGAAGTAGGTGTAATAAACCAGAAAAATATAGACAAACAGAGCTCGAGAATGAATTGAAGAAGAAGATTTGAGAAGAGAATGAAAAAGATCTCACTCTAAATGTGAGAAACCTCAGAATCGATCTCTATATTTAATAGAATAATATGCATCCAGAAAAGAAAACTTACTAACTTGAGACAGGGTCCTATATGGACTCTATCTTCCCCCAGATCCAGGCTCTTGAGATTTAGTGCAAGGGCTAAATCTCAAGTGGTATATTGCTTTCCAATTATACCCTTCTAACACTCGCCTTCAAGCTGGAGAATAAGCATCAAATATTCCCAGTTTATTACAAATATAGTTCACTCGCTCAGCCTCCAAAGATTTGGCAAATAAATCAGTCAATTGCTCTCCGGTTTGAACATGGTGAGTAAAGATCAGTCCTTGTTGTAGCTTCTCACAGACAAAGTGACAATCTACTACAGTATCTTTCATTTGTTCGTGAAAAAAAAAAGGATTTGATAATGTAGATAGTAGCAGCTTGACTATCATACCAAAGAGACATAGGTGACTCATGACCAAAGCCAAGCTCTCCCAAAAACTGCTTAATCCACATCAACTCACAAAGACAAGTGCTACAGCATGATACTTCGATTCCGCACTGGATTGAGCAACCATTATCTGCTTCTTACTCTTCCAAGATGCAAGATTCCCTCCAACAAAGGTAAAATAGTTTGCAATAGACCTCCTATCAATCGTTGAACTAGCCCAATCTACATCAGAAAATCCCTCAACTCTCTTGCGAGTTGTGGCCATGATCTATTTAGTTGAACGCACATCAGAGCTCTTAAAATACCTTAGCAAGTGCATAATTGCGTCCCAATGAGTGGCCCGAGGGCTAGACAAAAACTAACTCACAAGACTAACTAGAAAGGCAATGTCAGGCTGAGTCACCAGCAGATAGTTAGCTTTCCAACCAACCTTCAATATTTCTCTCGATCTTCAAGGGCATCTCCATCTTCGGGCATGAATTTTATATTTGGATTCATTAAAGTAGTCAAAGGCTTTGACCAAGCATCCAATTTTAGATAGTAAGTCAATCATATATTTACATTCGGGCAAAAAGATTCCCTTCCTTGACTAAGCCACTTCTATCCCCGAGAAATACTTAAGCCTTCCTAAATCTCTAGTCTGAAGTTGTTTTTGCAAATAGGTCTTCAATACATCAGTACCAGCTGAATCATCTCCAAAAACAATAATATCATCCACGTACACAACCAAGAGTATCCTCCCTGTACTGGATTGACAAAAGAACATGGAGTGATCACTCTCACACCAAGTCAAACCAAACTATATCAAAACTGAGGTAAACCAGCAAGCATTTGGCGACTGTTTTTGATGAGGACATCAGTGAGCAGTTCCAAGTTTACCAGCGACACCGACGTAGAGATCATCCCACGACAGCATCTATGTGGATGGATGATGAGTTCGGAGGTTATCAGATTGCTAGGATCCTATGGTTCGATGAGAAACACTGCTCATAGGCAGTTTGTCATGTTATTTTCCTTAGTCTTAGTGGGTTGGGTAGTAGTTTACTATTGAAATATTTTAATTTCATGTTTGAGTCTTTATGGGCTGGGCCTAGAATCTATTTTTGCCCAATTTTGAATTATTTTGGGTTTGGGTTTAGGTGATATTTACAACTTAAGTTGGGGTTATTTTGGGAATTAAACATGTAGGGTTGTGAGGGATCAATTTTTTTTATTTAAACCTTGTGTGGAATTCGTTTTTGGGGATCAATGAATGAATGAAAGAATTAGAAAAAAGAGCTCTCTCTCTCTCTCTCTCTCTCTCTCTCTCTCTCTCTCTCTCTCTCTCTCTCTCTCCCCCTCTCCCCCTCTCCTGGTTTCTCTCCCCCTGTCCCCCTCTCCTGGCGAAACCACCACTTCTCTCTCTCTCCAAGTAACCTCTATTTCCTCCTTTCACCCTTATTTCCCACTAGAAAAATTCCCCTTGCACTCCTCTACAAAGATCTACTCTTTTTTTTTCTCAAAAAAGACCTAGTTTCTTTTCTGGAAATCTTCTTCTTCTTCCCCAAACCCCACGGTTGTTCTGTTTTTCTTGCAGGAAAAAAAATTTTTCTTTTTTTTTCTTCCCTCTTTCCCTTATACAGCAGTCTAGTTTTCTTTTGTTAGTCTCCCTTCCCTTCTCTTTGTTTCTTTTCTTTCTCTCCCTCTCTTATCACCTATTCTCTTTCCTAGGATACACCATTACTTCAAAATATTTTTTTCTCCTTTCCTAGAATTCACCACTACTTCAAAATATTTTTTCTTTCTCTTATTTTTGTTCCTAAATGCTTTCTAACCCCTATTTTGTAGCCACAATCAGCAGGCAACATTATCTTTCCCTAAATATTTCTCATTTATTCTTTGGCAGTAGTTTTGTTTAAAACAAAAACTTCCCAAGACTCCCTTTACATTGTTAATTGTTGAATTCCTTGTTAGAAATCTAATATTGATTAGGACAGCTCTATTTTCTTAAAGTTTCTTAATACCCTTGCATTCAATTTAGTGTTATGGTGTCAAGATCCCCATCCCCTTTTTTCCCTATTGATTCTTGTTTAGTTGTGCTTACCAGTAGGACTTATTGTGATTATTTTTCTACTTTAGCTGTCTTACATGCATGATTAATCAGATTTCAAGTGCTACAAATTCCTTTCTTTACTATCCGTCAAGAATAGGTGTTTAATTCTAAGAGTCTAGTAGCCCACTTTGTAGGTCCCCTAGTTTCTAGGGTTTCTCCTACATCAGTTTTAGCCCATATAGTGACTTCATCAAATGACATGCCAAACCATTTTTCCCTTGAGCAACAAACCCTGGATGTTACTCCATATATAACCTCCAAATTAACTTCTCATGAAGATCCCTATTGAGGAAAGCATTCATTACATTCAACTAATACAAGGGCCAACGATAAGTAGCAGCCAAACAAATCAGGATCCAAATAGAGGTGAGCTTTGCCACAGGAGAAAAGGTATCTAGACAATCCACGCCAATACACCTGAGCATATCCTTTCGCCACAGGAGAAAAGGTATCTAGACGGTCCATGCTAATACACCTAAGCATATCCTTTCACCACAATTCTAGCAAGCATAGAACAAAATTCCGTTGAAACTTGGGAAATTTCACCCCATTTTGGGAACCTCAAAACGAAAACTAGCGGACCGAAAAATATCCCAAGTTTCGATCGAAACCTGCTTGAACCCAGTTGGACCAAGTAGTTCATGAGAAGAAAAAAAATCCCAAATTTCGTGGGAAACATGGAAAATTTCGTGGAAACCTGAGACTTTTTCCTGCAAGTTTTGTAGCTTTCCCAAATTTTCAATTTTTTTGTTTCTTTCAGATTTCCCCAAATACCACGACAAATACCCACTCCATCACGACTTCCCTATCCAAATTGCGTAATCCCTCAGACTGGGTATCTTAGGCATTTTGATGACCAAACTTATAAAGTTACATTTGTCGATTACCTTGACAACCATAAGCATAAAATGTTATGAGATGTCTATGTTCGTTGGTTGGAGGAGAGGATGTTCTAGGCATTGCACTACTCAGCTCACAAGATGGATCCACTCTTGGCGCTCCTCTTGGCACTAAGTTGTACTTTACTTTTATTGTTAGTTACTTTGTATTTGATGTTTTGAAGTTAGAAATTATATATTGAATGTTATGTACTTAGGTAGTTAAGTTTATAGTGTACTTCTCGGACAACTCTACATTGATGTTATGTACATTGAGTGACATATCTACATTGATTTTTTTAGCAAAATACAACCATTGTGTTCTTTATACTCTAATTAGTTTAGATGCAGAGTCCCACCCTAAAATACTCCCTAAAACCTATCAAAACTTGCACAAAAAAGTCTTTAAGTTTCCTCGAAATTTTCCAGTTTCCCACCTAGGTTTCCCATTTTCACCTGGTCAAAACTTGAGTTTTCTTCGAATTTTTTTCTATGCTAGCAAGTGTACCATGAAGATTTACTTTCATTGCAAAAACCGAACGGCATCCAATAGCAATTTTCACAAGAGGCAAGGGAACAAGTTCCTAAGTATGTTTTTCCTCTAGGGCTGCCAGCTCCTCAGTCATCGTAGTTGTCCACCCAGGGCTCCACAAAGCTTCAAACATAGACTTAGGAGAGTGAGTCTTAATGGTAAATAAACAAGCATGAATAATAGAAGAAATATCATTATAGGAAACAAAGTTAGAGATAGGGTACTGAACACAACTTGAGTGCCTTTACAGAGAGTAATTGGACATCAAGGTCAGAAGCAAGGGGACTTGCCACAAGATCCACGGGTGGAGGAGCCACAGGTTCAGGAAGGGTCGTAGATGTTGGACGTTGCTAATATACATATTGGTCTCCATCTGGATGGTAGGAGCAAAGGCCGGGTTGTAACAGGTGAAGAAACAATAACAGGGAGATCCTCATCCATAGAGGAGATAGTCACGAGTTCAAAGAAATAAGGAATAGATTCAAAGAATGAAACATCAATAGTGATAAAATATTTTCGAAACTCAAAGGAATAACAATGATACCCATTTTGAGTGCGACAGTACCCAACAAACATGCACTTAAGGCATTCTAGATCAAGCTTGGACAACTCAAGAAGGTGGTCCCTAACAAAAGCACTCTCAAATACATGAGGCAACTCATGCAAAGGACTAGCAGGAAAAATAAGTAATATGGGATACCGCCTATCGAAATTCAGAATAGACAAGGGCATTCGGTTAATAAGAAAACAAATAGTTAGAACAGCATCAACCCAAAAGGACTTAGGGACCCACACTTTAAACAATAAAGAGCGGATGACTTCCATCAGATGACGATTCTTCTGTTCGGCCACACCATTAAATTGTGAGGTATCCACTTTAGAAGATTGATGAAGAATGTCATTTGAGAACATAAATGTGTTAAATGGAGAGGAAAAATACTCTTTGCATTGTCAATATGAAGACTCTTAATTACCACCCCAAATTTGTATAGATTTCAGCCATAAAAGAACAAAAAAAATCAAGCAATTTAGAACAATTTTTCATCAGGTATATCCATGTAACTCTCAAATAATCATCCCCAAAAAGTAATAAAATATTGAAATTCCAAAGTAGAAGTAACAAGATATGGTCCCCACACATCAGAATGAACAAAAAAGAGTTAACTACCCAATTATTAACCCGAGGGGGATAGCTCACATGGTGAATCTTCTCAATTGACACGACTCACAAGGTAAAGAAGAAATGGAACGAAGACGTTTATCTAATAATTTCAAACTATCTAACGAAGGATGGCCCAAATAGCAATGAATTTGGTTAGGGGTGGACATGCTCGAACAAGCAATCGAGGAAATGTTGTCAAACAAGCACAACCCTCCTCTAACTCATGGCCTCTACCAAGCATCCTCTTCGTCATAAGATCCTAAGACACACATTAACTAGGGAAAAAACTAACATAACAATTATAAGTGGTCAATTTATGAACAGATAATAAATAAAAAGGAAACTCAGGTAAGTATAGAACAAAGGATAAGGATAAAGTGGGGGTGAGATTAACAGTTCCTATGCCTTTAACATTAGCATAGGAACCATCAACAAGGGTCAAAATGGAAGACGGTGGATGAAAGGTTACTGGAGACTCCAGTCATATGGTCAAATGCCCTAGAGTCAATGATCCAGGGGCAAGAAGTAAACACACATGTTGTAGCATTACCTATTTGTACAAAGGTGGTTGTAGGAGATTGAGACTAAAGTGCCTGGAACTCGCTGAACCGAACATACTCTTTATCAAAATTTTCATAGTCTTCCCATCTGACCGTGGAGTAGTGGTAGCAGACGACTCTAATGATGCAACTTTAGCAACCTGCAGTGACTTGCCATAAAGCTTCCAACAAAAACCTCATGTGTATGACCTAGACGACCATAGTGGTGAGAAGCCCTAACATTCCTAGTAGTGTCAGTGGATCATTGTAAATTTTCCTGGATATTGGGGTTTCTGCCTGATCCTCCACCTCCAAGCCCACGAGGAGCTCCAGAACTTGACTCGCCACTAAAGCTATGGTTTAGAGTAAAAGATGCCAATGCAGAGTCATTGGTGGAACTAGACTCATATGAATTTTCTTTCTAGACACAAAGTACTCTAAAAATGTTTCAGACAATAATGGTAATTTATCTCCCCCTAGAATTTGTGCCCTAATTGAGTCAAATTCCTTCCCAAGTCCTCCCAAAAAACCCAAAACTGCAAGTTGTCTTGCTGATTTTGCACTTATGCCACATCCGATGAAATAGGTAGAATTGCATTCAATTCTTCATTTAATTCTCTTCTAATCTGCAAAATATTGGGTCAAAGGTATGCCCTTCTGATCAACCCTAGAGAACTCCTGTGGAACCTCATAGATGCAAGAAAGGTTGTTCTGTCCATAATACTAAACACTGTGGAACCTCATAGATGCAAGAAAGGTTGTTCTGTCCATAATACTAAACACTGAGGTAATCCCATAACTCCTTTACTATGTCAAAAAGGGTAACAAAGTCAACAATGTTCCTCACCATGGACTTCAACATTTATCCTAAGACTTGGGCATCTATAGTCTTCAACGCGTCATTCCTAGTAAACCAGAAACATGGAGAGAAATAGAGCTCAAGAATGAGAGGAAGAAAAAGATCTGAGAAGAGAATGAAAGAGGTCTCACTCTCGACGTGAGAAACCTCAAAATTAATCACTATATTTAATAGAATAATATTGACACAGAAAAATGAAACTTCCCAGCTCCTGATGGAGTCCAATATGGACTCTATCTTCCGCCAAATCCTTCTCTCAAGATTTAGTGCAAGGGCTAAATCTCGAATGGTATATTTCTTTCCAATTATACCCTTCTAACAGTATGCAAACTATTCCCAAAAAGAAATTCATAGGTCCTTAGATTATTCAATGAGGGTAATTCAGACCTTTAGAAGCAGATTCATCAACAAACTGGGCTTCTTTTCTTAGGAATAAGTCCAGGATTGAGTTCTATAAGTGAAGAGCCTTTTATCCCATGGGTATTCTGTGAAATAGACCACTTTTATGAGCCTAAACTATGGGTAATTAAGTTGTCTGTAAAATTAGGTATTCTTATTTTATGTCTTAAATTGTACCAGTTTGGCTGGTTTGAACCAGTGGCTCAATTTAAGTTGTTCTGAAGTGTTCTCTTTAAGTCATAACTGATTCCGTTTTGAGCATAGTTCAATGTCCTAGTCAGTTTAAGTTACCTAATGGTTTAAGGCTCAGGTTATAGGCCTTCCCTTTTTAGCATGGGAGCATGGTTGTCAAAGCATCTGCATAGGCCCCTCAGCCAATTTTTGGGTCAAAGCAACCTGGGTGTTGCCTTAGTTTCTGTTGCCCTCTATCGCCTTGCCTTGCCTTGTCGCCTTTCATGGAGTCAATTTTTTAGTCTTACATTGTGATAGGAGCATGCATGAGAAACGACTCGATGGAAAGAATTTTTTTATTACGATGTGAAGGATAGTGGCACGGCAGGGTTGTGCGGCCATCTGCTTCCTCAGACCAACCCAACTCTCCCCGCCCCCAAAAAAAAAATCCCCATTCTTACACAGTTTCTTCTGCTACAAGTTGCTGAAATTTCTTGCAAGTTCAAGGACATTCTCCATTAAACAATCTGCTGTCAAGGTAATTCAGCAAGAACAGTAAGCTTAAAGCATCTCCAGCCCCATAATTCTTCTTCTAAAAGCAAATCCCCAACTTCTCCCCGTTAATATTCATTTTCCCACACCATCACTCAGTCATCATAGACCAATTAACCATCAATCCATCTCCAAATCAGGTTCCAGACTTCCAATAACCCTCTCCATCCCCTAGCCTTTGATCCAAAGTTGGTTGAATTCTGTCCAGGCAAAACCCGAAACTTCCCATTCCATCTCTAACCTTCTTAATCCATAAATCCAAAATTACATTTTATCCAGCCATGAAAATCCTTCCAATCTTTGACCAGATGATTGCCAAACAAATAACAACACTCAATCCCCTTTGCTGCCTAAACCAACTACAAAACCAGAACTTCCCCCATCTCAAATTCTTCTTGGAAAACCCTAAAATTCATCCAGCCAAAACCAACCATTAGAATTAAGTCCAATTCTAATCAATTACTCCCCCTACTCTACTAACAAAACCATTCAAGTTTGTTGCATCCTGACCAGCTGACACATTAGAGTCTCTCGCTCTTTACTTTCCAGATTCCCAATTCCCAAAAACTTAACCTAAATCCGCTCCCCCCAACACATAAAAAAAAAGGGGGGGGGGGGCTCTTCATTGAAGATTTTAAATATTAGCTTTCTAGCTGATCTCCCAACAGTCTAGGACTATATCACTTTTCCTTCATAGAGACTCGGATTCTCAATAGATTCTTTATAGGTGTTTAGTAATTAGGAAATGCCTTCAAATTCAAAGAGAATGCAGCTTAGAGTAAAATTTCAACTTTTGTGTATTGAAACCAGAAATCCCTCGGTGCTTTTCCCTTGTAGAAATATTACTGGTCATGGCATATTCTGTTCTCCAAGAGTATGTGCAATTCAGTTCTCATGAGTATGTGCAAGAACTGTTAAATTCATAGTCTCTACTTTTTTAAATGACAACTGATAACGGGAAAGGAGGATGATGACATTTGGAGGAATGAACAGACCAACTCATAGTCAATGACTGATGAGTTGCTAAATCAGTCTTTCCAACACAAATTACCACTATTAGAAAATGCCAAATAACACAGAGATGCATTGGTACTTATTGGAGACAGATTTGGCAGATTCTAGTTAGCCAAGGACCATAAACTAACCTTTGCATCAGAAAGTGCAGGGCTAATAATTTCATCTTGAACACTCAACGTTGTAGGCAACAAAGCAGAATTCTCCCCTTTTAAGATGTAGGAAGCAACAATATTGAAATTTGATAATTGGAGAGTAGATTCCGTAAGTTTCAGAACACGTGATTTTGCGTTATCAACCTGCACATACATCTGAATTAACATTGCTCATTTTTCCCAAATGACCTTGAAGTTACAATGTAAGAGAAATTGCTCTAAGGAATCCAAAGAAAACACTTTTACAACTGTCCACTTAACTTCAAAATAACATACCAGTAATAAGATCTGTCTTTTCCAAGAAAGGCTCTCCCTTTCCAGCTTCATTGCATAAACTTCAACTCCATTAATGATTTTATCAACTGAGAGTATATCCTGATTGGCAGACGCAGAGCATTGTCTGACAAGTTCATCACAAGTAGACAGTAGCCGGTCTGCAATACTTATTGGTGTTTCAAGCTTAAGCTTCATTCTTTCCATCCCGTTACTCGTTGAACTATCTAAAAAACTAAACAAGTACTTTTCAAGCTCAAAGAAACTATTGGTTCTCTGATCAGAATCCTTTTCAACAATTGAAGAACCAGAGAGTTTTATTTCAAGTGCAGACCGAGCAGATACAGGAAATAACGTCACATGTTTTGTATTCAACAGCTCCTGAGCATTATCCTCAATGAATTCAATGGCTTCCTCAAACTGGCACCCAATTGTAGAGAAGGATGAGCAAGATGTAGCAATTTTAAGGGAAGAAACACATCAAAGAAAGAAATCCATTAAAAACAAAATCCTTTCAGGCCATGGTCCCACTGGTGACAATATGCATTGTTAAACCTCACTAGGTTTAAAAAGAAATAGGGATCAGACCTTTGAAGTCCCACTGGTGACACCATGACAATATGCATTGTTTTAGTTTCTGAAAGTGCACATATTGGGAGGGAGCGAGGGAGCGAGGGAGAGAGAGAGAGAAGTACCCCATAACCCCTACCTCACTGTTACTCTGATAGATATCAGATTTATTCAATACGAAAACAACTCTTTTTTTCCACTGCTGAATATAACGAAGAAAAGCAACCTGAAAGGTGCAAGGCATGATGATTAAATTAGTATCTTGAAGAGAAAACAGGGAAGAAAGATATTTCATACTTTACACACAACATCATAACATGTCTCTGACTTAAAAACCCCATTAAAAGAGCATACACAGAAAGAAACTAGAAGGCTACAGAGCACAGAGGAGAAGAATCAAAAAGAACAAAGGGTAAGAGAGTTGATGGAAAACCTTATTCAGGTCCAATGTGGGCCCACTCAGATTCTACACCCACTCAAATAATCAAGTGGATTGCACATCGGTGATTAACAGATGGCACACTAACAAAGTCAAGAGGAAGAAAAAACTGAGTTACGGTAACACTAAAGTAGTATATAAGGGGCAACCTTGGAATAAAGACTAGGACAGGTCTTCTATGGACTGGAGGAGTATTCTACGGTATTAAAAAGGGGATCTCTTTGAAAAACACCCATGGTAGGCTTTTGTTTTTTTATCTTTTATTTTCTACCTTAAAACCAGCTAAAAGCTATCATCAAACAGAGGAACCCAGGAAAGATTTCGGGTGAAAGATCTCAATCATACAGTCCATCTGACCTGAAATTTCAAGATATGATTCGGTGATCAAGATCCCCTTAAATGCACCAAACGATCACACAAACCAGCAAGGCAATGGCTTTGAGGTTTAAAATCTGAACCTGCGCCAAGTTAGATCCAGTTTTATTTCAGAGCAACTCCCAGCAACAGGTTTTGGAGAAGAGGATTCAATGGTTCAGATTGCTTAGGTTTAAGGTGCTCTCGCCCAGAGTACTAAGAGAGAAAAGCAGGCTATTAGAGAGACAATCTAAAAGAGGGGCTATTAGGTACCTCTAGAACAGGGTATCAACAGGCATAGGAAAACATGCAAAGATAAGAAGACAGATTTCAAAAGAAGGATATGCATCACAGATAAGAGGACGAGTGGAACCGCGGGGGGGGGGGGAAGAGAAAGTGCACACTCAAGAGACAACAAACTGAAATTTCAATTCACTCTCCCAACCTGCCCCATAAGTTGGTTACAACTTACAAGCATATGTAAACAATAAAACATAAAAGACCTACAATGAGGCAACCATACTAGAATTGCTAACTAAAACAACTCCTAAGCTCAACACTCTTCCTATGTACTCAATCCAAAATAGAGCCCAAATAATATTTTATAAATAAATAGAAGTTCTTAAATATCCTACTGAACCAACCAACCATGGTTGGACTCAGTCACTTTGAAATTGACCACATGGGATTAATAACTACCCAAGGAAACTCTACTGCATCTAGAGGGGGAGAGAGACAGAATTGAAGGGCCTATGGTGTGCCACTGTGTGCTGCTGAAAAAATACTTTAGGATAGCAGGGAAACAGCTAGGAGAAGAGGAGAAATCGGGGTAGCTTTGTCCACCAAAAAGACGTTGCTGGTTCATCTCATGGAGGACCGAAAATGATATAATCTCCAGGATCAGAAGCAAGAGAGCAAGCAACTTTTCTTTGGACCCCCCCCCCCACCACGTTCCTGACGGAGGAAAAACAAGGGAAAACAAAAAGAAGTCTTAATAAAGGGCATCCAAGTACAATGAACAGTGCTAGAACAGAGACCAAACACAACTTGGTATATCAAGTAAAAAATAATCAAAATACACACGCAATAAGAAAAATATGAATTACAGCAACCATGAAATAATACAAACTAGTATGCATAAAGCAATTATTTAGATAAAAAATCTGATAAACAAGAATGAGACTAATTTGTCACATGTCATCCTTAATTACAGTCGACAATGAGCATTCCAGTCACCAGGCCATGAAAAGCCCTACAGTGTTGTTAACAAACTCATTTACCTTGTACCCACAATGGAGAGGGATGATGTTAGGGCCCTAGGATGAGGCCATGTGGAGGAGAGAGAGAGAGTTAGGGTTAGTTAAGGGGTGATAAATAGAGGGATAATAGAGTGGAGGGGATCGAATGTTTTATGAGAGTTCTTGGGCAGCCGTAGGCTGAGGAACACCTTTGGGTGTGGGGGTGACTGGCACCATTAAAACCAGCTCTATCTTGTTAATTTCTTGCATTTTAGTATTGATTTTCTAAGGTATTAGAAGGATCTTATCAACTGGTATCAAAGCTGTGTCGATCCCAGGGTGGTGAGATGACCTTGTCGATGTTTTCCGATGATGGAAGTGCACGGAAATGGTTGATAGAGGTACTGTTCTTCTGCTGGGCAAATCACATTGGGTACGAGCAACAACTGAGTGTGGCTCTCCAACATTTGGATGGAGAAGCCTTAGAGTGGGTTTACCAAAAGAATTGGCCAGTGTTCGATTGGACACACTTTAAAGCAGCTCTGCAGCAAGATTTTGGTGAAGGGAAGACTTTAAGATTCGAGCACAGTTGCGAACACCCATCAGATAGAAGTCGATGCTAAGGGACACTATGATGAATCCAAAGTTTATGCTGAGAATTGCACAGAGATGAAGCCTAGCAACACAAGAATGAGACATCCGATGGTGGCTAAGAATTTTCCTCGCCGAGCATGGAGAAGAGAGAAGCAGAGAGGGAGAGGTTCAGGTATCGATACCTACCGGATTAAAGTAGCAGCAGCGATAAATCATCCCGCTAGATCAAATGTGAAAAGAAGAGGAATCAAGGGAAGATGAGAGAACACGGCGGAAGACCTCAGGCGACAACGGGTTTATTTGCAGACAATGGGGAAGAAGACACTGGAATATGAGGGTTTTCGAGGTTCATTTGGTTCGCCCTAAATTGGTTTGTGGGTTTGGTCCACACCCTATGGACCAAAGAGTGTATTATTTGGGGCAAATACAGGTACGCTTAGTCTCAAAGATAGGCCCAAACAAACAAAATTTAAAGATTGGGCCGCTTGGTTCCCAAAGAAACCTCCTTGGGCCCATTCCCTTCTCATGAACCAAAGTCCAAACCAACGCCCAACCCATTTCTCTTAACCTGTAGACACCACCCATTTAAAAGACCCACTTCGGGCCCAAAATAATTCTTTTGAATGGGTTAAGAAATATGGGTTAATGAAATGAGATGGTCTTAACCCATTACAGTTTCATAACCCAAAACCCAATCCTTTTAATCAAACCAATGATCAACCCATTTCTCTTCACCCATGGTTTTAAGTATTTGGACCCCACCCCTTTTAACCATCAAATATGGGCCTGGCCCATTTTGTTTACCCAAAACCCAAGCCTCAGCATTACCTTGAACCCAAACATTTCAGATGGACCAAAACCCAACCAGGAGACCAATTTGACCCATAGTCTCACCAAACCAGCAGCTCGACCAAACCAACAAAAGGGAAAACCATCGTCTTCAAACTTACCTGCTATTGACGATGGAGGTGGAGGTGGAGGAAGAAAGGCGACTGCAATGGAGGTTGAGCTGGGCGTCGATCTAGTTGATGGCAACAAAAGCAATCCGCCCGACTGGAAGACCCCTGCATCTGATGCTATTTTACCCAAGCTTCCGCCAACAAGGATTGTGAACTCGACGCTTGGTGAAATCATCTACCCTACTCTTGCTCATGGGTTACCTACTTCACATCCTGCACTTAGGAATCTGTTGAACGATGAAGCACAGACGTTTTTTTTTTCATTGCTTCCGTTCGTTCACGGTAGGCAAAGTTGCAGCGGTGAAATCAGCACACCCACTTCTCTTTATTTTCAATCGAACACCCCAAGTTGACGATATGTGCTTCTTGCTGAGTGTACGGGACTCTTGTGCAACTTTGGAACTTGGGAGTGAATTGTATCTCTACTTTTTTGGTTGCACAGTATGCAGGGAAATGCATGGAATGCCCTGCAGTTGATCGCTTCCTCTGCACATCTAGAGAAAATGGCGGCTATCCATTGAAAGCCATTCATCCCTATATTGATGCACAACTCATTACAGCAGGTGTTGTGATCTGTAAGGGGCTTGTTGTTCATGGTTTTCGGCTGAGCCCAGCTCCTCTGGCTATTCATGGCGTGTTCGATGAAGCTTCAAAGCTTTTTCTCTGTATAGACAGTTTTGAATTATTTGGATTTGGGATCTGTGGGCTGCCAAGGAGGGCACGTCAATTACTACGATTATGCGGCAAGCATACGACGATTGAACTTTAAAAAATTCCATCACCTTGAGGACAAGGTGATTTTCGAGGGGCCGGTAGTGTTAGGGCCCTAGGATGAGGCCATGTGGAGGAGAGAGAGGGAATTAGGGTTAGTTAAGGGGTGATAAATAGAGGGATAATAGAGTGGAGGGGGATCGAATGTTTTATGAGAGTTCTTGGGCAGCCGTAGGCTAAGGAACACCTTTGGGTGTGGAGGTGACTGGCACCATTAAAACCAGCTCTATCTCGTTAATTTCTTGCATTTTAGTATTGATTTTCTAAGGTATTAGAAGGATCTTATCAGATGAGTACTTCAAGATCACATACGAAAGTACTGTTTTATTGTATTTGAGAAAAACTCTATTCCATGGTTGTAGAGAACCTTGCTAGCATGAATGCTGCTTTGGCAAGTGCATCTGATCAAATGACTCTTACCTCACTTTCAGTAAATGGTCGATCAGCAGAAATGACAAAAAGAATCAAATCAGCACGTGGCACAAACTCTTCAGTAAGGCGTTGTTGCCTTTGGAGAATCACATTAGTTCCCGGTGTATCAACAAGGTTCATCTGCGTCACCAAGAGACTAAAAGGTTAACATCATCAAGCAAAGTCATCAGCATATGAAAACATTATCTAATAAAAATAAATGAAAATTTAAAAGAAAAAAGGCAAACATTAATATAGAATCTATGATAGTTAAATGGTGAATATGGAACCTCACAAGAATCCAGTACAAATCAAAAAATGAAGAAATTTATTCCCCATGTACTGTAGGGCACAAAACAAAAGCACATAAAAGAAATAGGGCGAACCCGGTGCCAAAGGCTTCCGCACAACCAGAGTTTGTGGGGCAAAACAAAAGCACATTGAAAGTAAAAAAATTAAAAAACAAAAGAAATAAATAATGGAAATACACTTAGACATTAAAACGGATTGGCTCATACATAAAGCTGCAGTAGCCAAGTAGTCATCCAAGAATTTGCACAGATCAACAAATAAAACAAACATTTCACAATCATAATATTTGGAATGCACAAGTGGCTTACTTCTTTAAGTATTGGAGCGGGCAGGGAGCATACAGACAGTCCATCTGGCTGCCTTTCACAACGTTCTGGCCCATGAGAATCCAACTCAGAATAACGTAACAAAGTGATCTCATTAGTTGTAGGAACAACTCCTTCTTTTAGGTACCTCCTTCCAAGGAGCGCATTGATAAAAGTAGATTTACCAGAGTTAAATTCACCCTAAAATACCAAGAAGATTACATTAGGAAAGCAGAAAAGTGGCAACACGAAGAAAATTTTCCGGGCCATAGAGGACAGTAGAGTCACAGAATGACAGTCAAGTATTTCCAACCTCTTAATGCACATTATGAGTTTGAAGCATGACAAACAGTTACTATTGGATACAGTCAAAGCATACCAAAGGGGAAATAGGGACCTCGTGAAGTGAATCCACCAGATTTTTAAATCAAAGTATACAATGCATGAAGTTCAGCAAATTCCACAATTTTTTTTGTGTGTGAATGGGGAGGGAAATGGCATTCAATGCAAGATGTAATTTACGGTCATGCCATGATCTAGAATGTCATAGGATGTTTGTATCTCAACTTATACTCCATAAATGGTGAATGGATATTGAGCAAGGAGACATTATTAAAAAAGATGCATAGTTGAGAAGGGCAAAGCTCAAATAGGTTGTTTATGTTGTTTAAACACCACGACTTGCCATCCTATCTTGTTTATGTAGAAGAGGTGAAATGCTTCCTGCAGGGACATGCATGAACATGGACATTACTTCCCATGTTGGATGGGAGTAGGTAGCGTTGTCTACCAATTATGCCCCCTAATGGCCGAAGGATGTGAAGTGTCAAACATGCTCTTACATGACTGTGCACTAGCAATACCCCATAATGACCATGCTCCTTTTTGCTCAAGGTATTTATCATTACTAAAGGGTAAGGAGAATCTTTAGAACAGCTAATTTTAGACACTAGATTTTGCCTTCCTAAAGGCTCTGTTCAAACATTGTCGCTTGGTAAAGCCTAACCTCAGTTCAACTCAAGAAGTATTGTTCACCCTTCTTGAACAATAGCAGTCCTGAAAATAGTAAAAAGTGGGAAGGCTGCAAAGGTGCTATTGTTGCCAGCAAATTGTACATTCACCAGTGAAAAAGAAAACCGTTGTTCACTGGTGAGTTGCAGTTTCACCAGTAATTTGGATCTTCACCAGCAAAACCACCTATTTTGTGCCAACAAAAACCTTAATTCATCAGCAAAAACTTTCTTACTTTAAATAGCCAATCCAAAAATATAGAGAGAGGAAGATGTAAACCAGGAAAAAAAGAACAGAATTTTCAAGAAAGGAAACTCTGAAGAAGAAATTCCAAGAATTCCCCTTTAGGGCCAGGACAACCTAACTAAGAGCATCTATGACGAAGTCCCATGGTGTATGCTCTTCGCCAATTGTTTTGGTGGATGAGACTGCAACAGGCTTAATCCTAATTGAGAGTTGTAGAAAGCTACAAAGATCAACCCTGGAAACAAGAGGCTTTAGGATTTGTGTAACGAAGATGAAATATATGATGTGCAACTTTAGTCACACTATAATGGACACTAACATGGAACAAATTAAAGAAAGAGAGATATCAAAAGTGAGTAATTCAGATATCTAGGGTCTCATAAATAAAGAAGAAGAAATAGAGGATGATGTTTCCCTAAGAATTAAAGTGAGCTAGATGAGGAGAAACGTTGCCAGAGTATTGTATGATTAGCAGTGATGTATGGCAAAGTGAACAGTTAAAATTTTTCATATTGATAAGCAATGTGCTGCAAAGATGAAGATGTTAAGATGGACATGTGGAATTCTAGAAAAAGTGAAGTAAAGAATGAACCTTTTAGAGCGGTATTGGGAGTTAGGAGTTGCCCAAAGACAAGCTCAAAGAGAGTCAAGGTGGTATGGTCATGTACAATAGATGATCAAGGATGTCTCTAGTAAGGAGTGATAAGCGTTGAATGGTCTGAGAACTTATAAATTTGTCAAATACACAGTCAGACTTAGTTTATATTAGTAAAAGAGTACAAGTAGAATAGAAATTCCTGATGTGTGATATTACACAATGATATCCTAAAGACAATTCTACCCTTTATACTCAGGATTACAACACTCCCACTCAAGTTGTTCATGATAGACAAGTGGGTGCATAGATATCTAAAATGCCCAACTTGCTAATAGTATCACCAAAAAAATTCGTGCTTAGACTTCTAGTGAACACATCAGCCTTCTGATTTTCTGAGGAAACAAAAGAAATGCAGATAAGACCAAACTCAATGTCCTCCTTAATGAAGTGTTATTTGATCTCCACATGCTAAACAGGGTTGTGAGCTATGCTAATTTGCTAAGTTGCTATCCTAATACAATTGTATAGGAAACTTATACCTGCACATCGATCCTAGAGTAGCCCCTTGAAGCATGACACCTCACATATGCAATAGGTTATTGCTCTAAACTCGGCTTCATTGGTAGACCTAGCTACAACAGGCTACTTTTTACTTCCCAAGTCACCGACTTTCCTCCCACATAAGCACAACACTCGAAATTATACCTCCTATCATCTGGACACCTTGCCCAATCTGCATTAGCATAGGCTCCAATATTAAGATGTCCAAGAGAAGAAACCAGAATTCCCTTTCTATGGGCTGCCTTTAGGTACCTTAAGATTCTGCAAACAACATCTAGACGATAAGAAAATGGATCATGCGTATGCTAACTTACTAGGCAGACTGCAAAGGGCAAAGCCTATATCCGGTCTAGTGTAGGACAATAAATGAGTCTTCCTACTAGCCATATACCTAGTCGTGTCCACTGGTCTACCATCCTTGGCCTTTAGATGTGAGTTGGGCATAGTAGATGTGATGTAAGTTATTTCCAGGGATTCCTCAGGGCCTAGGGCTACTTTCCCAAACCCTACGACTCCTAATTCAGACCAGGGTATTTTGGTGATTTTACCAATTTTCGGGGGTCTTAGGTTTGGGTCCCAATGAGTCATATTTGTTGTTTGGACCCTAGATCTATTCTTGTTTCCCCATTTGGATTAAAACTTTGTTAGTTATTGCAGAGTCCTTGCCTAAGTGTGATTGCCAATTGTGTTGGGATCCCCTAATTTGAATCTAGTTTTTATTAGGACCCCACTACTCTTAGAATCCTAATTGGATATCTCTAGAGTAAGTTATGATAGAGTTCTTGTTCATGTTGGAGGTTGTTGGTTGTTAGTCAAGTTAGAGTCCTAATTAGAACAAGTAACTCAATTTGAAGTCAATTAGGTTCCCTAAATAGAGTCCTATTTTGTTTCTTATTTTGATGCTATAAATGAAGCCTCCTTACTATGTAATTGACAAGTTGAATTGAATAAAATTATCTGAATTTGGAGACAAGCAAAGTCGTGGCTTCCTTGGAGGCCCACGGCGGATTTGAGTGCTCATCTTCTTCAAAGTTCAGCCTTCTTCTTCAATTCGAGCAGCAATTCAACCATAATGGCAGCCTTTCTTCTCCAAGTACAGCCCCTTCCCTCCCCATTCCAGCCCTTTCCTCCTTCACTAACCTACCTGCAAGCCCCTCCACCCTTCTTCTTCTTGCGGCAGCAGCAGCAGCTCCCCTCCCCTAGAACTCCTAGATCCTCACTCTCATTCCCCTCCCTTCTTCTCCCTATAGGATCACACCCTTCCCCTCCCCTATTCCTACTCTTAGTTCTATCAACAGCCTTTCATCCATTAAGTTCTAAAACTTCTGCAATTCATCTTCAATCTCTGTAAATCATAAATCCTATCTCCCACACTCGATCCAAACCCCAGCCCAATCCAAGAATCCTAAACCCTATAGGACTCTTCAAACCCATCCTAAACCAACTAGAACTGACCCAAACCTACAAAACATAAGCTGAAATTACAAGAGACCAACATCAGCCCCTATTCTAAGCCAACTGAAACCCTTAGACATCAATTTCCCACCCCTAACTCCTAATTTCAGTTCTGGAATTAAAGTACCGCAGCAACTGAAACTATAAACCCTCCTATTCAGCTTTAAATCCCTTAAAATCTAAACCTAGCCTAATCACCAGATCTGAAACTAAATTACAGCAAGGTTACAAGCTTCAAGACCTAAGTTCCCTTGTTTCTGAGCCTAGCTGAACCCTTCTAGGGTATTGTGTTGTTACCTTTAACCCTAATTCCTCCAAAAAAAACTCCTATTAGACTGTTGGTTCCCTGAGAGAACATACATCTAGGGCAACTCATTACAAGGTAAACCCCTAGAATTTTGGTTTACATCAAGATGTATTGGCCTGCTTGTGTCCTAACATACCTATATCTCTCAATAAATCCAAGATATATTTTCTCTAAGAGAGAGAGATGACAGTAGAAAAATATGTCAACTTAAAACCCAAAAAATATCTCAGCTTTCCCATGTCCTTGATCTAAAAATTTGCTCCTAGGATAGCTTTTACAGCTGAAATCAAGAAGAACACCCACGTAGAGTATTATAGTACTAGGAGAGAGTAAGATCCTTTTGCTATAACTGATGGATCTTTCTCCTAATCTCAAAACACTGAGCATCGTTATCAACCTTGGAGTATGTTCCCTTGGCAACTTTCCATAAGAGCAGCATTGGCAAGAAGAAAAAAACTCTCAGCAATAGCAGGTTCAATGGAGTTGAGCAGAAAACAAACCATAAGACATTCATCAGCTTCCCATTTGTCTTGATCTGGACAAGAAGTTGTAGGCTTTACTACGGTACCACGAAGATGATCAGTAAGATCGCGAGAACCTACCATAAGTGCTACAGATTGAGACCATCTCAGATAATTTTTGACAAAGTTCATCTGGAAAGAGGGAAAATCATGCTCACGGATAACTAGAGCTGCCTCCACCTCAGACAAACCAGTAGATGTGGTAGACATATTGCTGATTTGGAAACAAGGAGTCAAACAAATAGTGATTTTATATGAACTAGATAGAGAAATGTATCACCATTTGAAGGAATGTTTGAGCACCAAAGTGTCCACGTAGAGTTAATACAAAATGTTCTCATCCACTGGTTAATTTCAAATTTCACAAGCAACTCCTACAACATATTTGGAGAAGAAAAAGAATAAGTAAAGCTATACACGTCTGTACCGAAAGTGTAATACTCAATATAGACGAGAAGGATCTTATCCACCAAGCGGGGGAAAAAAAGAGGGGCAAATACAGGATAGACCATTGATGATCACTTGCTTTAAAAGACGTGAAATGGATGACTAACATTTAAGAAAGAATTAGTCATAAACAACATCTTTGAAATTCAGAGCTAATACCAATATATATCCGTGGAACCAGGGTTTGATGAAGGTCACACAATTACCACTATAACCAGCAAAAACGGCTCATCAAGCTGAGAAGCTGCATCAGTGAGCAGTTTCACCTCTTCCATCTGTCACACAATAACAACATTTTCATATTCACATACATTAAAGGAATTAAAAGAAATGACATCTGTAAGGGTAACTTCAACTACCAATAACATTAAAAGATCACCAGTGGTGCTGCTTTGCGGATAGCAGCAGTTGCTTCTCGCAAAATCCTTCTCTCTCTATCTATGAAGGTTTTCTCCATATCCTTCAACTCAGTAAAGCCATTATATACTTTCTTCCCAGGAAATATCTCATCAGTGTACCATTTTTCATGTTTCATGGAGCTCTGAATATCCTGCTGTGCTCTTCCCTCCATTACACCCTCAGTATCAAATAATTTGCTGAAGGTATCACCACTAAACCTCATATCTTCCAATGAAATAACTAAACCACTAGCACCCAAGTGGAGTAGTTTTGATGCTTCTGTCAGAAGTGTGCCCTGTCCTAATAAAGAAATTGTGGTAAAAACTGGTACTTTGACATTCTTAAGTATGGAGTTTAGATGTATTTCAATATCGTTCGTCTCATCAGCATTATATAGGAGACAATCAGCACCTTCAGAACTAGATGCACTCAAAGCTGCAGTAACCGTATGCACAATTCTTGCCACTAAAGGGAGAAAGATAGACTCTGACTTAGATTGCACCATCATATTCCTTGCAACAATGGGAGGTAGACCTGCAGAAGAACATATGTGCAATCTAAAGATAACAATGCAAGAGAATTCTGCGCCATCAAATATGTGAGCAATATAATGTGAACCACACAAATTCAGACTTGAAATTACAACTTTCGGACAGGAAAGGATATATTGTACCTATGCGTATGTTGTCCTTCTAAAGTGCACATTCACTTAATTAATGCTGTAGTCTTTCAACCAGTATGATACAGTGGCAGTCCAAATTTAATAGAGATACTAATCCTAATTCAGATTGTGTAGACTGCTCTCTTATACAAATAAATAATAATAATTAATGTGCAGTCACTGGTAGGAATTATCCAATATTCAGGTATTTGAACATTTCACCTACACAACAATTGCCAAATGCAAAGAATTGTACTATCTAGTACCAATATATGGAAACAAGACCAATATTATTACAAGCATAAACATCTCTATAAGTAAAATAAGAAAAATCAGCTTGCATGGAAAGCCTGGAAGAGAATGGTTCCACTTCCGTGGGCCCATTGGCCAGCTTGCATGGAGGAGAAACTACAAGATTTTAGCCAGGCTGCTCCATGGACTACTATTAAATCCCTATGGGGTCCATGGGCAGCTAGCTGGAGATGGATTAAATAGCCTTATAAGTCCTATAATTTTGGGAAGTTCTTTTTTTTTTTTTTTTTTTTGGGGGGGGGGGGGGAGTATTTTGCATTGGATCTTATTAGCTGAAACTTACTTTCTCCTTTATAGGTCTATACTTAATATTAGTAGTTTCCTTAT
Organism: Hakea prostrata; assembly: GCF_041222555.1. Taxonomy (NCBI): domain Eukaryota; kingdom Viridiplantae; phylum Streptophyta; class Magnoliopsida; order Proteales; family Proteaceae; genus Hakea; species Hakea prostrata. The sequence continues at coordinate 29,330,772 of NC_142600.1, forward strand.
TCTTAGGATTCTATACATTATTATTTTGATAAGGATTATGTTGCTCCGTAATTAGATTACTAAGAATAAGAGTATGTGGCTAAGCAAAAAAAAGATAGAGATTGAAAAAAAAATTATTGTTGAAGCGTGAGACACAGGGATAGTCCAGTGAGGGACCGTGGGTAACAGGATGAGATGCTAAGAGAGACGACTTCATCCATTTCTTATGTTCTTCATTCATATGTAAACAAAAAGGAATAATAAAATTAAATTATTCGACTCTGTTCTTCCCACTGTATTCATCTTCCTACACTGTATTCATCTTCCTACAATCAATCCTTCAACAGCTTTTCCCTATTTTGAGGTCAAGTTTGCATTGAAGTATCCCCTCTCTCATGTTTCCCAGGGGTCCAAGGTGCTTTTTCACACACACTGATAATGAAAAAATAACGTCAAACCGGGTTCGACCATGGTCGGGTCAAGGATCCTAGTAGGACCGGGTTCAACCATGGTCGGATCAAGGATCCCAGTCGAGATCGATTCAAGGATCGAGCCAGTAAATACCGCAAGCATGAAGGAACCTGAATGGTTATAGAAGGAGACGTGTTCCTTTTAAATTCAGGATGGACGAACGTGTCCCAGAAGGTAACTATCACTAACTCCGAAAGAAGGGTAAAAAACCCTACAATCGGACGGCCACCAAGAAGAAGCACGAACAATTCCAACGGTCAAGGAAAGGAGGTAAATCCTATATAAACTAAAGTCTTACACCTAACAGAGGTATCTGAATCGTTTTCCTCCATTATTGTCATTCAATTAAGTTCTGCAACTAGCCAAAGTTCTATGGTGATCCATTATTGATTTAACCTTTGGAGGTGGCTCCCCGACCACGCTGTCGGGCCACGTCTAACCCTGTTTTGCAAGCAAGCTTCAAGGAATCCGAGGGCTGAACAATTTTTGGACGCATCACACACGCACACATATTAAGCAGACCCAGGCTGGGCCAAGTGGAGTTTGGGATACAGCACCGGTCTGGGTGTCATATACTACATCTTTTTAATGTTGTTTGTTTTGGCTCAAAATTCATACATGAAATGATACACCTACTACTCTACTAGTGTGATGCAACATATTACATGAAAAGACATGCCCAGAAATATATGCAGAGACAAAAATCAATGTACTGATATGTTGTTGTACAGAATATCAGATTGTTCAAACATGCATATGTGAGAGTGATTCTGTTCCCTGTTAGTTACCTGTTCCTAAATTGCTTCTGTTAACTGCAAGTGCTACTGTTTCTCTTATTCACTCTTCAAGTGCTTCTTTGCAGTTGTCGTTCTTCACTTTCCAAATCTCATATTCATATTTCAAGTAGTAAACTGTTCTAACTTACGGATTTCCTATTTAATCACATTCAGGAGTGGAACTGATGTACACTAATTGGGGGGGCCTTAAAACCACCCTGTGCACTAGATACCGTACATCAAGTCATCAACTACTTCATTCTTGTGCATCTTCCATCAATTCAACTGCATTACTAAAAGGTCCCATCATAGAATCCTGCTAGTGCTCGAGCCAGTGGGGTTTTACCGACACCTTTCAATATAGTTTGCGGACAATTCACAGGATCTCCTACCTCTAACACTAGTCCAAATAAAAAGGAAAAGAAAATTCCCTTCCTATTTTAACTGCAAAAGGTATACATTGAACCACCCGTTAACTTTTCATCTCCCTTTTCTTATTGGTTTTCTTCCCTCCTCCGCCTCTGCTATTCTTTCAGATTATAAAATGGTAATCATTGCAATTTCTAATTCGCGTCATGCCTTCCAGTCTCGCAAAATTGAAACTTCAACAACCGTAAAATAAAAATAAAATAAAATAAAAAGTAGAGAGAGAAAGTACCTTGGTCAGAGAGCAGAACGCCACTAGCACCAACAGCAGATGCAATATCAACGCGCTCTGCAATAAGAAGATAAGCTCTGTCCCTAATGACCGACTTCAAAAGGCAAGCTGCCTCATACAAACGGCCACCACTTGGTGAAGAACCATCAAGCACAACAATTCCAACCCATTTACTGACTGCAACATCAACAACATCCAAAACTCCTTCCCCATCCAATACCTCGTCAGATTTCAACCGAAGAACCAGAGAAGGAAGTCTAATCTCCGGTCTCTTAAAACCGCCTGGGAACGGTGGTGTTATTGGCTTCGGTGGCTGATAAATCGAGTCGAATGAGTTCATCTCAACCGCATTGATGTGGAATCTTTTTCGATGATTCCCAAACTTGAATATATATCCTCCACCATGACAACGGAAGCTCGAAGTGCTGGTCTCCCTCAAAAAAGGAAATTTCGGGAGATGGACGCAGCTCGCCAGTATTGAAACCATGGAAGGAGAGTACCGAAAGGCAAAAAAAGGCTACAAGAACCTGCGAATCAGAAAACTTGAAGGGGATTCGAGGAATGAGCACGCAGCACGCAGGTGACTGAGAAAAAACGAACCCGACACGGGAGAACCTTATCTTTAACCGTCGGCTGCTATAGCAGCGTTTCGCGGAAAGACAGCTTTTTGCCATGGCGGCAGTGGGCCTAGCTCAACTCGGGCTGGGCTTAAAACATTAAAACAAAAGGCCCAAAACCCGCATGTTTAGATTAGATGAGATCCCAGGGGTTAATTAAATCAAAATAAATAAATAAAACTATTACACATTTTTCTCTCATGATATTTCAAAATGACTAAGGAAAGTTTGAGGGGATTGAAAAGGAGGCAGGTGAGCTACTAAACACAAGAAGAAAAAGAATAGAACCAGAAATGGAGAGGGAGCTCATGCATGAGGAAGAGCTGTTGGAGATAGGGAGATGGAGCATTGTGGAAGCATTTTCCTAGTTCTTTATTTGATTTTATATTCCTATTTCTTTATATTATAGCTAAACTCTTTTAATGGCTACATTTATCTCTCTGTATTTGAACTTTAATATGAGCTAATTTCTTATTTTATTGGGATGATAAGAGTACTCAAATTTGTGATTTGAGATGTGATTATTTAGTTTGTTGTAGCTCTATTGTAGCACATTTTATTATTAATGTATTCAGCATGCATGCTTTTGAGTAATTTCATTTATCGATTGACCATCCTTGAGTGAATGTTGTGGTTTCAGTTAATTGGAGCTAGATCAATGTTAAATAGCATGAGTTAGCTAGATCTTTATGTGGGTTTAGCTAATTAGTGGGTAGGGTAGGAATATTCACCTGTCTCATGTAACCACTATTAGAACTTAGGCGTAATTTGCATCCTCAATTCAATTCCCCATAGGAATATGATGGTTTTGAATTAGGATGTTAATGCATATATAGATTGGAAAATACCTGTGTGCAATTTTGTTCCAGGTTCTTTAATATGTCAGATGTAGCATTCACAACCCAAATTCAAGGGAGGGGGAATTGATTCACAATATTCAAACCACTTATTTTAGTTCTTTCTATTGCGTGCTCTCCATTTATGATCTCTAGTTTAATTCACCTATCCTTCATTTATTTAGTTCATTAGTCACAAGGTAATTTTGTCAATCTTGTTTAAATTAGTCTTCCTTTTATATTCATATTTAATGATAAAATTCTCCGAGGGATCGATACTCTACTTACTATTTACTATTTGATTGCGACACGTGTACTTGCGTAGCATTTTTTTAAACACAAGCAAACAAGTTTTTTGCGCCGTTTTCGGGGAATTTTATCATTGATAATTGGTGTAGAAGTAATTTTTAGTTTATTTACAGCATTTTCTTTACTTCGATATTACTTTTCTTTTATTTCCAGGTGCTTTAACCCTTGTATGAATACACTACGTGATCAAGAGTTGGTACCCTTTGATTCAGAAATCGAAAGGACATTTCAAACTAGAAGAAGGGAGCAATGAGGTTTAGCAGCTGTTCAAGCAATGGCTGAAATAGAGAAAAATGGGGTTATCAATAATGAGAATAACATGGCAACTGAGGTTGATGACAGAAATTGGGCAATTAGAGAGCATGCTATACCAATGTTGCATGAGCTAAATTGTAGCATTGTAAGGCAAGAAATCCATGTGCCACATTTCCAAATGCTTCAAATTGTGGGATAGTTTAGTGGGATGCCAATAGAAGATCCTCATCTCGATCTTATATTTTTGTATGGAGGTAAGTGATTCTTTCAAGATACCTGGAGCAACTGAAGAAGCCTTGAGACTAAAACTATTCCCTTACTTATTGTGGGATAAGGCAAGATCATAGTTGAACTCTTTACCTCCACCATCTGTAGCCATATGGAATGATTTAGTAGATAAGTTTTTGATGAAGTACTTCCCTCCTCCAACAAAGAATGCCAAGCTCAAGAATGATATTATTGGTTTTCAACAATTGGATGGTGAATCATTGCATGAGGAGTAAGAAAGATTTAAGGAGCTCTTGCATAAATGTCCTCACCATGGAATTTCTCATTGGATTCAAATGGAGACTTTGTATAATGGTTTAAATGGACAAACTCGGTCCATAGTGGATGTGTCAGCAAATGGGGCTATATTGGCAAAGTCTTACAATGAAGCTTATGAGATTTTGAAAAAAAAATGACCAACAACAACAACCAATGGTCAGCTGAGAGAGCAGTTGTAAATAAGAGAGTAGCAAAGATTTGTGAGTTGGATGCAATGATAGCCTTAACTGAATAAGTGTTCTCCTTAACTAATGTGTTAAAATCAATAAACTTTGCAGCACATGTACAAACACAAAAAAATACAGCAGTCACTTGTACATATTGTGGTGGGGGAGCATTTATCTAATAGCTGTCCATCCAACCTAGAATCTACTTACTATGTTGGTAATTTCAACAAAGTCAATAACCCATATTCCAACACCTATAATCTTAGTTGGAGGCAGCACCCTAATTTTTCTTGGAATGCTCAAGAACAAAATGTCGGTCCATCTTCCATCCCAATTGGACCTCATCCCCTTCCAAGTGCTTAGCAAGTGAAGACTCAGCCTATGAAACCCTCTTCATCAATAGAGATTCTATTAAAGGAGTATATGGAAAAGAATGATGCAATTATTCAGAGTCAAACATCTTCATTGAGGAATTTGGAGAATCAAGTAGGACAGCTAGCTAGTGCTTTAAGTTATTGACCTCAAAGATCATTGCCAAGTGACACAGAAAATCCTAGGCGTGAAGGCAAGGAGCATTGTAAAGCTATTGCATTAAGGAAGGAAAAAACTCTAAAGCAACCTCACTCAAAGTCCAGTCAACAAGAAGAAACCTATTTAAATCCAAGAAGAAAGGGAGAAAGAAGATACGATTATTGTTCAAAAGGAACAAACTGATTCTGCAAAACAGAGTGCTGAATAGAATGCTACAGCATCACTGCAGCAATGCTTTCCAGAAAAACAGAGTATTAACCCACCAGCTTTTCCTCAAAGATTTAATAAGCAGCAGCAAGACCATCAATTTAAGAAGTTTTTGGATGTTTTGAAATAGCTGCATATCAATATACCATTGGTAGAAGCACTTGACCACAAATGGAAAATTATGTGAAATTCATGAAAGCCATCCTTTCAAAGAAAAAGAGATTTGAAGAGTTTGAAACAATGACAATGATACAAGAGAGTAGTGCATTTTTGTTGAACAAACTCCATCCAAAATTAAAAGATCCTGGAAGTTTCACCATCCCTTGTGTTATTGGAGATAATTATATTAGGAGAGCCTTTTGTGATCTTGGAGGGAGCATTAACCTTATGCCAATGTTAATTTTCAAGAAGCTTGGTGTTGGAGAAGCAATGCCAACTACAATAACACTACAGCTGGCTGATAGATCTTTAACTCATCCTGAAGGAAAAATTAAAGATGTGTTGGTAAGAGTAGATAAATTCATCTTCCCTGTTGACTTCATTGTTCTTGATTTTGAAGCAGATAGAGATGTGCCCGTCATTCTTGGAAGACCTTTCTTGGCAATAAAGAGAACATTGATTGATGTATATAAAGGAGAATTGACTATGAGGGTAAATGGAAAGCAAGTCACTTTCAATGTTCTCAAGGCAATAAAATCTCTAGATGAGATAGAGCAATGCTCAAATGTAGATGTCATTTAAGAGCTAGTTCTAGAAGAGTTTGAAAAAGAGTGCATTAAAGATCCACTAAAGTGTTCATTGGCATCAGAAATTGAACAAGTAGATGATGAAGCAAGTAGATACATGGCTTGGTTAGAGGCAAGACCAGCTGAGGCATTTAGAGGGAGTCAATTTGAGCCTCTTGGATTATCTGAATGTGAAACTAAATCCCCAAAACCATCAATTGAAAAGTTACTTGTGTTAGAATTGAAACCTCTTCTAGAACATCTTCGGTATGCCTATTTGGGTGAAGCCAAGACACTCTCTGTTATCATTTCAGCAGTGCTAACAGAGGAGCAAGAGGATATGCTACTTAAAGTGCTAAAGAAATATAGCAAAGCATTAGGATGGACTATATCAAATATCAAGGGAATTAGCCCATCAATATGCTTGCATACAATTTTGTTGGAGGAATGCTGTAACAATTATGTGGAGCAGCAAAGGAGGCTAAATCCAATCATGAAGGAAGTGGTAAAAAATGAAATCATTAAATGGCTAGATGTTGTTGTAGTATATCCAATTTTAGATAGCAAGTGGTGAGCCTAGTGCAATGTGTCCCTAAGAAAAGAAGAATGACAGTTGTGGAGAATGACAACAAGGAGATGATACCTACAAGGATAGTGAGTGGTTGGAGACTATGTATGAACTATAGAAAGCTTAACAAAGCTACAAGAAAAGATCATTTCCACTTCCTTTCATTGATCAGATGTTTGCTAAATTGGCTGGAAAAGAGTATTATTGCTTCTTAGATAGATACTTAGGTTATAATCAAATAGCTATTACTCCTGAAGATCAACATACGACCACTTTTACTTGCCCTTATGACATATTTGCCTTCAGAAGAATGTCGTTTGGTCAATGTAATGCCTCCGCCACTTTCCAATAATATATGATGGATATTTTCACTAATATGGTGGAAAAATTTGTCAAGGTGTTTATGGATGATTTTTCATTTTTTGGGGAAACAAATGCTGAACACTTCACTAACTTGGCAAAAGTTTTAAAGAGATGTGAGGCAACCAACTTAGTCTTCAACCTGAAAAAATGTCATTTTATGGTTGAAGCAGGAATTGTTCTTGGGCATAAGGTTTCAAAAAATGGTCTAAAAGTTGATAAAGCCAAGGTTGCTATAATCGAAAAATTGCCACCGCCATCAAATGTGAAAGGGATCAGAAGTTTTCTTGGCCATGATGGATTTTATAGAAGGTTCATAAAAGACTTTTCTCAAATAGCTAAACCATTGTGTAGTTTACTTGAAAAAGAAGAGTCAGTTCAACTTTGATGAAGCATGTATGACAATAGTTCTAGAGTTGAAGAAGAGGCTAATCTCCACACCAATCATTGTGGCACTGGATTGGTCCATACCTTTTGAGGTCATGTGTGATGCAAGTGATTGGGCTATAGAAGCAATTTTGGAACAGCGCAAGAGTAAGGTATTCCATTCAATCTACTATGCTAGTTAGACCTTATCGAGAGCCCAATTGAATTATACTGTCACCGAAAAAGAACTCTTGGCAATTGTGTTTGCTTTTGACAAGTTTAGGGCTTATCTAATGGGAGAAAATGTTATTGTGTTCACAGGTCATTCAGTTATAAAATATTTGGTACAAAAGAAGGATGCTAAACCGATGTTGATTTTAAATGGATCATATTGCTTCAAGAGTTCAATTTGGAGATAAAAGATAGAAAAGATAGAAAGGGGATTGAGAATCAAGTAGCTAGCCATCTATCTTGTTTAGAAAATCCAAATCAAGAAATTGAATTTGAAATTAAAGAAGTTTTCCCTGACGAACAACTCTTTGTTGCCTCCCTTTCACAAACACCTTGGTATGCTGATTTTGTTAATTATTTGGCCAGTAAACTTCTACCTCCTAGAATGAATACTCAACAAAAGAGAGAAAAAAATTCTTACGTGAGGTTAAAATGTGCTTCTAGGGTGAACCATTCTTATTCAAGCAATATACAGATCATATTTTTAGGCGTTGTATCCCTGAGGTGGAAATAGAGGATGTGTTGAGGCAATGTCATGACTCCCCATATGGTGGTGATGCGTCCAAAATCTGCTCAGCCCATAGATCTCCGGAGAATGACTTGCAAAACAAAGCGTCAGATGTGGCTCGACCGCGGGAGTCGGGAGTCCACCTCCGAAGGCTAAGTCAATTGATGAACTTAATCACAAACGGCTCTGCTAGAACACAGAGCTAAGGAATGAATAACTGGAATACGATTTAAATAGTAAGCATCTGAGTGTTCACATTCAAGTGTGTGTATCTAGATCATTCCTCCCTTGTGGGGAGGCGATGTTTATATAGAATGTACCTTCGAATCACCTTCGTTGGATGTATATGAGCCTTCTTCGGATAGCCGTTGGATCTCAACAGATAGATCCGTTGAGTGATAGACTTCTACTAGTTTGGATTAGTAGAGGACTCCTAGGATAATCCGATCCTTTATCTGATGATTATAAAGTGATAGCCACCCAATTCTGACTGTCGTGATTAGGTTAATTAACCTTCTCCATAAGTATTGGATTAGGGTGTGCCTGTAGCTGAGTTAGTTTTCTTCCTCAGCAAGCTACCTCTTGAACCCGGCTCGTTCGGAAACGAGTCGATTCCCTTCGCCTCGACCGGAGTCGAAGGTCGAACCATGAATGAACCAAGTTCCATCATATTTTCTCCATATCAGGTGGACATTACCAAGGTGATAAGAGTGCTGCAAAGGTTTTGCAATCAGGGTTTTATTGGTTAAGTATGTTCAAAGATGCCCATCAATTTATTCAAAGATGTGATAGATGCCAAAGAGTGGGAAACATCTTCAAAAGGAATGAAATGCCTTTAACCAATATCTTGGAAGTAAAGTTGTTTGATGTTTGGGGAATTGATTTCATGAGGCCTTTTATTCCTTCATATGGCCATCTATACATTCTAGTAGAGTGGACTATGTGTCCAAGTGGGTGGAGGCTATTGGTTGTCCAACTAATGGTGCCAAAATGGTTATTCAATTCTTGAAGAAGAACAGATTCCTCAAATTTGATACACCAAGAGCTATTATCAGTGATGAGGGTTCACATTTTTGTAACAGGTATCTTGGAGCTTTATTGGCTAAGTATGGAGTTTGTCACAAGGTTGCCTCAAGCTATCATCTCCAAACAAATGGACAAGCTGAGGTTTCTAATAGGCAGATCAAGTTGATTTTGGAGAAAACAGTTTGCCCTATAAGGAAGGATTGGTCTACAAGATTGGATGACTCACTTTGGGCTTACCAAACTACTTGCAAAATCCCCATTGGAATGTCACCATATCAACTGGTGTTTAGAAAGGCTTGCCATCTACCCTTGGAACTAGAGTATAAGGTATATTGGGCAATCAAGAAACTCAATCTTGAATCCACTCTAGTTGGCGAAAAGAGAATGTTACAGCTAAATCAACTTGATGAATTCAGACTTCAAGCGTATGAGAACGCCAAGCTCTATAAGGAGAAAGTTAAGAAATAGTATGATCGAAATATCTTGAATAGGGAATTTGAACCAGGCCAACAAGTTTTATTGTTCAACTCAAGGCTTAAACTATTCCCAGGGAAGCTGAAATCTTGATGGTCATGCCCATTTAACGTAGATATTGTTTTTCCACATGGAGCAATGCGCCAAAAATTTGTTGTGAAAAATAACAACGCAAGTGTACGTTGTCGTAACAAGTAATATAATGATAAAAGATCATTCCTCGAGGACTATAGATTAAGTACCAAATTAATTATACCAATTTCATTCGAACAAATAATAAGGAAGAGAATTATTATAGATTATAATGCAAATTGAAATTGAAATTTAGATTTATTAATAGCTAAAAACTTAGGGGTCAAATTTCACCATAACTAAGCATTTCCACCCTTTTATCCCTTTTTATAATTTGACAAATATTTTTCTGATTGATAGTCGAGATTCCCTTCACTATCTACTAGTCTTCTTGAGTACCAATAAAAATTCTCTCAATTGCTAACCCACTATATTTCTATGTGGGTTAAAACAACTAAGAAATCATTAAATTCTATGGATTCCCATGTAAGAACTACACAAACCATGTAAGTATATCTCTATCCTACATGTAATTCATGGCTTTTACTCACTAAACACATAAATCCCCTCTCAGTTCATTATGATGAACAAATCAATTGATTAGTGGCCAATTAATCAAAAGAAGTAAAAACTCAATCAAAGGAAATAATATTCAAAATTATATTGATGAGTTCAAGTGTGAGAATTCAAAGATAGGCTACATTTGATCCCTAGAAAAATTAAATTAGTTCATACTATAAATAAAAAAACATTACAGAAGAGTTCGTGAACATTGAAAGAAGATGAAGAAAAACTTATTCCCAAACTTCAGATCTCCAAAGCCAACCAACGTCTCCTGGTTCGACCTCTCCGCTCCTCCAAATCTCCAAGAAGGTTTTTTATGCTCTTCTAAAGCTCCAAAAAACGTTCTTTTCTTTTCCTAGAGTTTGCTCTCCTTTTATAGATTAATTAAACTTAGAATTTGTATCAAACTCAGAGTTCCTATCTAACTTAACCAAGGAGTGTTTTGACGTATGAATCGGACTAATTTAAAGATGATGTATGAATCGGACTAACTTAAAGATCTCCAATACATAATCCCACCGTTGGATTTGAAGACCAAGAAGTCGTGAAGATCTCCTCCAAAAATCAGCTCGATCAAACACTGGATGACCATCCGATGAAGGGCTTGATCAAAACTAGACAAAGACACTCCAAAACGGGATTTTTCTGTCTTCATTCTTTGAATATGATTCTTTTTCCTTTTTTTCCTTCTTTGATCAAGTCCCAAATAGGAAATAAAATATAGAATCATGCAATGACTCATTCTCTCTATGTTTTTGACTTAAGGAAGCTTCTAGAGTGCACTGTAACTTGATGGACAAGACTTTCCTTTCTAGAATGGAATAAAATCCAGTTTTATTCCATTAGGATTTTCTTTACAAAAATTTTCAATAATACCCTTGCAGATTTGGTTGATAATTTCCTACATGTAAAAGTAATAAATCTTAATTAGAATTTGTTAGGAAATATATAAAATCACCAAAATTATAAAAAATAAAGGAAATGCACAACATATTCATTTTCATATCATATTAGGGTAAATTGATATAAAACAATTGTAAACACATGGAAATATAGTAAATTAATCGTCTAAAATAATATGCATGAAATCAACTTATCAAGTTGCAAGAAGGAAGCTCCAACAGGGGATTTCTGGTGAATGGACAACGGATCAAGCATTATTGGGGCTCACCATTGGAGCGTAACAAATCCTCAATCATCCTTCATGATGCCTAAAAAAAAAGGAAGTAGTCGGGCTGTCGACTTAAAAACAAGCGCTTGTGGGACGCAACCCAAATTATTATTATTATTATTATTTTGTATTATATTGTTGTTCATTGATTGTGTAGTTGCTTAGTAGAGTTAGCTTTTTGTTAGTAGATAATTTACAATTTTGTCTTAGTTTTAACTTGATAGTAAAAATGAAAGATGACAAGATGGCATGTATTTTGACTTGTAGGGAGTGTGAGGAAAGCCAAGAGGATGAGAGAGTAATTTGCAACTTCGATCAGCAAAATAAACTGATGAATAGGATCCCAATGCTATAGAATTGCTGCATCATCACTAGAGCATTTGTCATTCCCTAGGAAAATTCACTAGCATTGCTACAGCAAAGCTATAGCAAAGTTTGTTTTACAATTACAGGAATTCATTATATGACCTGCATAATTTATGTGATGCTACAACCATGCTGTAGTAGTGCCAAAACATCTGAGCAAAAAGAACAAGGGCCACTTAATTCGACCCGACCCGGTTTTCTCTGTAAACCAATCAACCCATCACTTCCAAACCTTTGAACCACCCATGACCCATTACAACCCCATAATGGCCCAAACCCATTTGAAGCCAAGAACCAACCAAAAACCTAGCCACTCCATTAACCCTAAACCATCTCTTCTTCTTCTTCCTCTATTTCGCCTTGACTCAGAAGCATACTAGGGCACCATTGCCTACCATTGCCCACAAGTATTCATCCTTCTTACCCCTTCTTGCCTACACAACCCGACCCCCAAGCTAATACACCATCGTCTCCACTTCTTTATCCTACTCTTCTCGTCTCTGCTGCAACAAAGTTCTTCTCCAACGTCCATTTCGACGTCATTTTTGTGTGTGGTTGGGATGCTCTAGTTGTGCTATAGCACAGCTGCAACAAAATCTCTCGTTCTGCAACAGCTAAGTGCTCTTACTCTCCCTTTTCATTAGTTATATGTTTTGAATTTTTTTTTTCCTTTTTTCAAATCATTGTTTGTTAAGGGTGTGCTTCAATTTCTACTTACTAAAGCTCCATTAATCATGGCACCTAGAAAGAAAACCCGCTCAGCTCATTAGCCTACTTCTAGTGAATCCCTTGCCCCCAACATTTTTGTGTCTTCAAAAGATGAGGCACGTTTTACCTCGATTTGCAAACGAAAAATTTTCCAGGAGAAAGGTTTTCGGTTGTCCCCATTTGAGGCACCGAGATTTCCTTTTTACTCTCAGTCATTGCGATGCATAATTGGGAAAGGTTTTGCTCCCATCCTAGCGACTCTATATTTTCTCTTGTCCAAGAATTTTATTCTAACCTAACGGAGTTGCCCCAAGATACGGTCTATGTTAGGGGTGTAGGTCCCAATTGATAGTTAAACTATTAATGCACTTTATGGACTAGAGGATGTAGTTGATGAGCACATAATGCATCTTGTTGAGGTGGATCCCACTGAGATGCATGATATTCACACATTTATGTTTTGAAGGCATAGAGTGGTCTGAGTCAGCCCATGGGGCATTAATTGTATTACGTTCCTCCTTAAAACCCGAAGCCAAAGTATGGTATAATTTCTTATAGTCTCAATTCAATTAATGCCTTCCACACACATTCAGATTGTCTCAGTGGAGAGAGCATTAGTCCTGCACTCCAGTTTGCAAGGTTGTAGGGTCAATGTCGGTCAACGCATTCATGATGCGATTTGTGCTTGTGCTCATAGGCCAGGAGGTAGTTTGTTATTTCCTTCTTTGCTTACAGACTTATGCTTGGCTCACCATGTCCCCATGTGGGATATTGATGCCTGAACACCCAATAAGGATGCCATCACGAGGTACACCATTGTGCGTAGGACTTAGAGAGCTCGAGCTAATCCCTTATTAGAGCAAAACCCTGGTGATGTAGAGGCGATACCCCCACATTCTTCTACCCCAAGTGCATCCTCTTCTTCTTACACTCAATTGGAATAGTGCATGAGCCTAATGGAAATATCTCAGTTCCACCTCCTAGAGGAACTTCGAGAAATGCACGTACAACAAACAGACTTTTGGTCCTATGTTGCTGCATGAGACCGAGCACTCCAGATCAATTTGAGAATGAACAGCCACGGTTCAACACCTTCCTAGAGTTTCCACCACATCTTCTCTCTCCTCGGCAACGGGGCCACAAGACCTAATGATACGGAGAATATTTAGGCTTTGCCGATCCTTCATACTATTTTAGGGAAGTCTTGTTTTGATGCTTGTTATATTTATCATGTCTCTATGTCTCCTTATTTTGGAGCTGTGAGGACACTTCTCACTTAAAGTTTGGGGGTAGGCTTTGCATGTTACATGTCATCTTGTCATCTTTATTTTATATGTGGTCTTAGTTTCTTAATGTTTTGTTTACTTTATTTGCAGCATATGTAGTTTTATTTGCTCATTTGTGAGTAGCATTCTAGAGTTAGCTTTTGCTTTATTTATTATTATTATTATTTAATTTTATCTTATGGCTTTTATGTCTGTTGTTTTGCTGTTTGATGTTGCAACAAGGTTTGTAAGTTATTTAGCCTATGTGATGGCTTAGATTTTGTTTTCTTTGCCTCTTTGTTACTGCATCAATGTTAGTTTGATGTTTCGTGTATATAGTGTGTATTTCTAGATATGTGATAAAAAAAATGAAAAAAAAAAAAGCTAGTTGATCTGGGTTGTTATGTGATTTGGATGGCAATTAATTAATAAGAATGTCAACGCCTCTTAATCTGATTTTGGTGTGATGTATTACCACAACTTTGCTATAATGATCTGATGTTTTCATTTACTCATATTTTTTATGTCCTATTATTGAGCACCAAGTGATGCTTCGAGCCCTAGAGAACCTAGGAAGGTTGAATCAATGTGAAAGTTTAGGATTTCAAAATTGGTTGAATGAGAACCTTGAGACTGACATATTAGGGATCCCAATTTGGGTGGTTTCAAAAATTATGTGCATTGTGTGTATTGGCAAAGGTTTAAACCCCCTTCCCCCAAGAGAATAATGCTGCGTTGCTTTGGGCTGCCTAGTAACCATGAGTACGCATGTAACCCATGTTTACTTTTGCATTAAATAGTGGCCCAGAATATGAGCATGAAAAAAAAAAAAAGATAAGAGAGAATAATGCTCAGCTACTTTATGTTGTCTAGTAACCAGGAGTACGCATGTAACCCATGTTTACTTTTGCGTCAAACAGTGACCTGGAATATGAGCATGCATGTGCACCTTTGTTTGTGATCTTGTTGAGCAACCAGGGGTACCCTTCACCCAAAGGGTACAAAGGGTACAAAAGAGAAATGACATTTAAAAAAAAAAAAAGAAAATTCCTAGAGATAAAGTTTGGGGTTCAAACAGTCAAAATATTGTAAAACGGGTTTTTGGGGTGTAAAAGGATATAGGTCCCTAATCAGTGGAGAGGTAATCACTTGGTCAACTTATGAGATCAATTAACTAAGCTTGATGACCATAATTCAGCTAGACTAGGGTAATCAGGGGTGAGATCCTTAACTTTCATACACACACTTGAGGGCATCCTTATGAGTAAAATTATGGCATCTAAGTGTTATTGGCAAGAAGTGTTGGAATTGAAAATTAGAGAAAGATTGAGAGGCTACTTTTGTCCTATTGCATGACTAAGCTAGGTTGTGGTATTTTCCTCTCTCTTGGTCTTTTACTATTATCCTTTGTATTATAGTTTTGTGTTTTTTTTTTTCCTTTTATCGCTCGAGGTTGAGCAATATCTTAAGTTTGGGGGTGTGATAAGTCTATGAAACAGAGTTAATTCTAGTTATTTTATACTTAAAATAGCTTGATTCAAGAGTATTTTCTTTTTGTTTTAGTGTTAATTCTCATTAAATTTTGTTTTAGTGAGTTTTAGTGTTTTAAATCTTGTAAAGGTCTTCTATATCATTTATGCATGAATTTCCTTTGAAATTAATGGATGGAATTAATCAGTCCTCTTTTTCTTAGCATTGTAGGAAAAAAAACTATAAAGGATGAAGAAATGATACGAAACATAGAAGAGGAACAAAGAAAAAGTCTTCTTAATTTGTTGTAAAGATGTTGTAGCATGATTTTCCCAAATTGAACACACGTGGCATCATCTAGTGAAATTACTGAAAAGGGTTAACTAATTAAATATTCCTCCTGTCATTACATGTAGGATCTCAGCCGTTGGTATCAGAAGGAAAGGTTTTAGTCCTACAATCCATTTCTACCTTATCACTTAAGGAAAGTTTGGGGGAATTGAAAAGAAGGCGGATGAGCTACTAAACACGAGAAGAAAAAGAACAGAACCAGAGAGAAAGAGGGAGCTCTTGCATGAGGAAGAACTGCTGGAGATAGGGAGCTGGAGCATTGTGGAAGCATTCTCCTAGTTATTTATTTGGTTTTATATTCCTACTTGTTTATATTTTAGCTAAACTATTTTAATGGCTACATTTATCTCACTATATTTGAACTTTAATATGAGCTAATTTCTTATTTTGTTTGGATGATAAGAATACCCAAACCTGTGATTTGAGATGTGATTATTCAGTTTGTTGTAGCTCTACTGTAGCACACTATATTATCAATGTATTCAGTATGCATGTTTTTGAGTAATTTCATTTATCGATTTGATCATCCTTGAGTAAATGCTGTGGTTTTAGTTAATTGGAAAGTTAATTGGAGTTAGATCAATGTTGAATAGCATGAGTTAGCTTGATCTTTATGTGGGTTTAGCTAATTAGTGGGTAGGGTAGGAATATTCACCTGTCTCACGTAACCAATTTTGGGAACTCAGGCGTAATTTGCATCCGAAATTCAATTCTCCATAGGAATATGATGATTTTGAATTAGAATGTTAACGCATATGTGGATTGGAAAATACATGTGTGCAATTTTGTTCCAGGTTCTTTGATATGCCTTGTGCTGCAGCATTGCTGTAGAATTCACAACCCAAATTCAAGGGAGGGGAAATTGATTCCCAACATTTGTGAAAATGATGATCGACCTCCTCGCATGTTTCTATAAGCAATATAATTTGTCTTGTCTATTTTGTAATGTAAATGCATCGTGATTAAAGTATGTGATTTATTTAATCTAAGAGTCAAACAAATTATAAGATATTAGGTTGTCTTAACAATTGTGGTTTGTCATCAACATAATGATTTTATTTATTGTATATAGTAGTTGCTTTTTGCATTACAAATATTATTGGATGCGTTTGAAGTTACAAGATTTGAAACTGTAAATCAATATAATTCTGTAGATGCACCTAAAATTGTAAAATTTGAAACTGTAAGATACAGTTCTGCAAATGCACATGAAGTTGCAAGATTTAAAACTTTAAATGAATACAGTTCTACAGATATATATAAAGTTGAAAGATTTGAAACTATAAATAAGTACAAATCTGCAATTTTTTAAATTAGTTCTTGATTGAAATTATGTGGATAAAATATTATTGATGATGATTTACTGGAAATAAAATTCATCTTCAATTTTTCATGCTTCAAATATGCTATTACAATAGTAATATCATGAAAAATATTTTAAAAAATTCTATAAATTGATTTTATGTCTCATTGTGACAAAGCAAAATATTGAATTATTAATAAAAAATTATGAAGATCATCCATTCCCTACAAGTGAATGCAGTAATTCATGATAAGCCTGAAAATAAACAAATTTATAATCGCTGTTATGACTGTGGACGTAGACGAAGCAAAAGATAGAATAATTACTATTTTTATGATGAAAATAGATAAAATAATAATAAGGATTCTCAATGTGAGTTTTCAATGAGTAAAGATAATATTTGTTATCGATGTGATATGAAATATCATTAAGCAATTATCTATCGTACTCCACAATATTTCGTTAAACTTTGTCAAACTTTAATTAAAGGAATGAAAATAATGTGGAAATAAATTAAACTTTTCAAAATAATAATAGTGGAACAAATTTTGCGTATAGAAATGATGATTTTGATGGCTTCACAGATACTACATATCTAGATACTGGTAACTCATTTGAATATAACAATTGAATATTTGTTTATATTATTGGAGCTCAAATTAAAATAAAATTGATATTATGTTAGTTTGTAATTATTTTCTCCTTAAATCTTATATGTTAGTTTATCTTAAATTTAATTTTTTTCTTATCTTAAATTTTATCTTTTTCCCTTTTATTTTTTATTGACTTTCTGTATATTTTTTGATGTATTTTGTTTTATTTTAAAGAAGAATATGAATATTCTCTAATGTGTTACGATGCATATTGTACTAAGAGAGACAAAAAGAATATTTATCTTATTTGATGATGCATAAGCCAATGTTCCTACAATAATTGACAGTATAACATTGATTAAGGGTTCCGAAAAAGCTAATTTATTATTACTTTGGAGACCAAATTAGTTATAAATAATGTATTATTTTATAATAAGTCTCAAAGAAATTTATTAAATTTCGAAGCTATTTACTAAAATGATTATTAGATTGAGATTACAAATAATGATAAAAGTAAATATTTATATAAAACTACAAAAGTGTTAGATCTTTTCATCCAATTTGTACTACACAAATATTTGCATAGTTGAAATACAAGCCTGGGTAAATCAAAAGAACATTGATTTTGATAGTTTTATTATTTAGCATGACAGGTTGGATCATCCCTAATCAAGTATGATGCAAAAAATTATTGAAAATTTATTTGTCATCTATTGCAAAACCAAAAGATTTTTCTTGTGGTTTTTGTTCTCAAGGGAAATCTATCATTAGATATTCATCAGTTAAAGTTGAGATCAAATATTCTGCGTTATTAAAATGTATACATGGTAAAATATATGTGCCCGTTCACCCATCATGTGGACCATTCAGATAATATATAATTTTAGTATATGCATCTATAAAATTGTCACATGAATGTTCATTATGAATTTGCAATTTGGTATTTGCAATTTGTTTGTTAAAATAATTAGTTTAAGAGCAGAATTTATGGATTGTAAGATAAAAACAGTTTGTCTTGATAATGTTGGTGAATTTACATATTAGGTTTTATGATTCTTGTTTACAACTGGGATCACAGTTGAATAACCAGTTGCTCATGTTTATATCCAAAATTATTTATTAAATGTTTTCAATTAATTGTTAAACCATTGTTTATGAGAACGGCCCGACTGGAGTGGGCTTTACCAATATAGAGACAATTTTTTGTCTCATCAACGGCTGGCTATAATTAACCCCACTTATGGGGATCAGCCTCAGTTTAATGAAGACAAGTCCATTGCTGTAACTGTACCGATCTGACTACAGGAACAACAATAAGTTTCTTTTTCTATTTCAAGTAATGAATCCATTGTGTTTGTTTGTGCAGGTGAATGGAATGATACACAACCATGGAGGACTACTCAATTTATTTATTCAAAAATAAAGTTTTTACATGATCAAATTTCCTAGCTGCCATATCTATACATGTCTTATTCTTTCAAAGCAAATTTCCCCATCAAACTTTATTAAGCAAACTTCAATGACCAAGTTTTCAGCAGTAATTTATGATTCAGCAAGTTAGATAAATTGCTCCACAGTAATATGACTTTGTCCCTATTTACCACCATAGACTGATAATGAAAATTAGAGCAAAATGCAGCTAAACCATTCAACCCCTTGGATCTGCCACTTTTATAGTTGCAACCGTTTGTTGCCAAAAAGGCTACAAATTCAAGATAATACTTAATGTTATCGTAAAGTATTTAAGAATGCATCTTTCTGGGACATATTTCACCTCTTCAGAATGTGGAAGAAGCTTATTCTGAGCAACAACATGGCACAACTCATCTTCATAGAACAGGACCCCATTAAAAGCCACAGACTTGCATAGATGATTTGTTCTAATTTATCACAGAACCTAAGGAAATATACATGAGCAGGGTATTTTTATTCAAATGCAATGACATGAGCAGGTTTTTCCAAGAAAATGAACAGAAAAAAGAAAGAAAAAAAACTTTATGAATCCTGGTGGAGTCGAACCACCATATCCTGTGCATCTCCAGGTACTCTTCCATTTTGAGCTAAGGACTCGTATCAATAATGGGAAAAAGGAAGGGAAAAAAAATCCACAAAATTCTATTGTCAATCTTACATTTGACCCAAGTTTTTTTTTTTTTTTTTTTTTTGGTACAAAGGCGCTTTTTCATTTGACCCAAGTTGCTTATAAACATTTTATCAAACGCTTCATAGGCATCCAAGCTAGTATCCACAAAATTTCACAAGAAGTTTCTTAAATTAAAGATCATTCTAGGAAATGTAGAAGCAATCAAATGGAATACAATGAAAACTCAAAGCTCTTATATTCATTCATCTATGAATTAAAACAAGAGTACATAACAAGATGCATTTTACAATAATTTTTTCTTTTGGCAATTTTACTGCATATTGGCCGTATGTTTATGGATGCAATTGGCTATGGAACATGATAATTTAACAAGGTGAATCTTAAATTTTAAATACTCAAGCTAGAAGAAAAATCGCCATATTCAAGATAGAAGAAAAATCACCAAATTCAGTTGAGCATCAAAGGAAATCATATGGGGAAATTTTACGACTCAATAACTTTAGCAAAGATAAGGTCGAAGAAAAAATTCAATAGAGAAGTACCTTCGAGCAAACAATTCAATCGGTTCTTGGTCGCAATCTCCTTCGCTGAGTCTTTGTCGACAGCCGTGGGTTTAAATAGAACTATGGAGTATAGAGAAAGACGCAGAGAACTTAGATCTCAGGTTAGATTGAAGAAGAAATCGATTTATATTCGATGGAAGACGATGTAGAGAAGAAATCGATTTGGTCACAATCCTTCACCGGAGACAATGTAGAGAAGTATCTTCGTGCTATCTTGGTCTTGGTCTCAGTCATTCAACGGAGAAGACGACCGGAGAAGACGATTCAGAAAGTTCGGTTTTTTACTTCCGTTCCGTTGAATGAATAGAAAAGCTGATTTAGGTTTTATATTTTATTTTATTTTGAAAAATTAAAGAAACAATGGACCAAACTAAACCGGTCCAATAATGGTTTTCTCATTTAACCGACCTAAACCACCAACTAAGTGTCAGCGGCCACAGACGATTTAATTCCGATGAAAATAGCATCCAAGAAGTATTAAAGAAAGGAAAGAATCTTCTAAAAGTAATTGGTGACTACGGAGATGAATATAGGCGTGCATGATAGCGGTGCCTTTTTCACCTTTTTGCCCTGTCTAAAAAATAATTGATATTTTTATTTTTTGGTAAACATTGGTAAACATTTGCATTGATAGTGAGTCGTGTAACACTCGCGTATAGCCTTGAAGAAATCGATTTCATTTGTAGTCTTACTTGAAAGATAGGCATCTTTGGTGATAGTTGCTATAACATTTGTATTTAGGTTTCATCAATACTTAGCACCAGATACTGGTACCGGTACTTCACTTTCAGTGATGTTGGAGGAATTTATGCTTGAAACAAAGCTGCGTCCCTCTTCGCTGTTGCTGAATATATTGCTCATTCTGTTCCTGCATTTGTTTACGTTTGCCTCTCCTCAGGTTTCCACTTTGGCCTATTCTTCTGCAAACTCGTGAGTCTCTGGATACCACAAAGCAATATGCATCATCTTTGCTGTATATAGAAATTATTTGAAGATCTACTGGTTATTGAGTGTTTTTGTGATGGAACAAAAATCTCAACTTGGTCTCATCGTCATAAACGTGGTTAGTCTTGGAATAGGAATTAGATATTGCATTTTTTCCACCTGGGTTGCAAAATCAATACTGAATGTCCACTTCCAATAATCTAAACAGATAGATAAATTATGTTTGCACACTCAATGAGTCATTTTTTTCTTCTTTCTTTTTTTTGGGAGGGGGTGTTTAGGTGATTTGGCGTGGGAAGGAAATGGGCTATTGGAGACCATAAACATAAATTTGCAAAACTAAACATGAGATCATTTACTTGGCTAATGCGCAAATCAAATATTGGTTCAATTGGACGCTCAGCTTCTTACACGGAAGGCATGATGCTTGAAGGCAACCTGCTGTATTTATCTGCAAAACAAAAATGAAAATTTAATTTGAACTAGTTACATCAGGGGCCTTACCCAGTCAACGAGGCTCCCAAAACTGCAGTATCTAGGCATGGTCACAACACGATGCAGGATTATTCTTTCCATAAATAGCTTAATTTATTTGGGAATGAAGACATGCTAAATTGCTGAAGTTGCTAAACTTAGCCACTTGACAACCTTGAATGGTACTGTAAAGTTTGATGATCAGCATGTTCAACTTTTTTATGAAGTGGATGTGAGAAGGGTTAGAAGTATAAACTTAGTCAATTCAAGCTGAGGACTAACTAGTTTGGGGCATCAAAGAATGGGCTTTTTTCATCTACATCTACTTATCATTTGCAAAGTAATAGTAGAGACCAAATTAAAAATGAGCTTTCTTCCTTCATCTTCTAGGGAACATAAATGAGATTTGGTTACTTCGATAGCTTGGAAACTTATTTGAAACTGCAAAACCGTGGTAAAGGTGAAATCATTCTTATGGAGGGCATGTGCACAAGGCCTAGGTGCGAGCAAAGCAATGAGGGATAGACAATTGAAAGTCGACCCCTCTTGCAAAAGATGTGGGAAGTTGGTTGAGTCTATCGATCATGTTCTTTTAGAGTGTCCTTTTGCAAAGGCAACTTGGTTTGGTAATGTCTTCTTCTCTCCATCTGTGGCTAGCTTCTCCTTTTTATATATCGCACACACAATGAATTCGTCATCTCTAGCCTTCAATTCGACTTTTATTAGTTCATATTCTAGAAAAACTCAAAACTAAAAAGTTGTAGATATTTTTGTTATCTTTCTATAGTATCTTAAATCACTGCAATCCGAGTTTATAAAAGAGAGATATGCCTAAAATACTCAAGGTTTACATGATTTCATATCTCATTACCAATTTTGTTCCTTGTACCTCTACTTGTTTTCAATTTGGCTAATATTCATGTTCTCCTTGCATCAATTAAGTTGAATCTCAACATTCGTGATTTCTTGGGCAGCAAGATTGAATCCCCTGATTTTATTTTAGTTAAAATCCTCCAATATCTAATATATTTGCCAACTTTGCTCCACATTATCTGTAATAACCAAAATCACATTATTCATGAAAAAGACACAAAATATTCAATGAATTATCTTTTAATTAACTAAATATGGAAAATTAATTCAAATAAATAATGATAAATGCATGCTTATCAGAAAGGTGACTCATTGCTCCTGTTCGGCCAACCCCTCCCATTGTTCCTTCTTTTTCTTTTCAGTATCGATTAATTCACCCAAGCTTCTCTCCTACTAGTTTCTACTTCTAGTCTGAAAATCTTGTTTTAATTTGTTTCATGTTCTCCTTGTACTTGCTTGATTTTAAATTGGGTAAAGCTAAATGTGTTTTTGACAAACGAATATATTTAAAGTTGTGAGATTGTTTCACATCCTAATGTTAGGAATTCCTTGATCCTCCACAGCTGTCATGATCCAATTTCTAGTATGCCACTACCCATCTAACCAGCTAATTAATGGCTGCATATGTTTAATTCATCCTTGCCCTTGCCTTTTAGTCTTTAAGTCTAAACTGACACACTTTGTGTATGGTCATATCTTAGTTTACCGGCTTTTTGTAACCTTATGTTGATTTAGTAGACATGGTTAGTGACATTAGTCTGATGGAAATGCATTAAACTTCAATTGAATTGGCTATTGAGATATTTACATATATGCAAGGAAAAAATTATATCGAGAAGAATGTTTTATTTCGTACCGAAATTATTTCGTACCGAAATTATACCATATTTACATTGTTTCTAAGCATCGTTTTTGCATTGAAATCGTATAGTACGATTCCGCGAAATACAATTTTTATACTGTATCGTATAAATTTGGTATGGTATAGTTTCCATATCTAGTTTTGAAATTCGGTATGGTATTTATACCTTATTAGTACCGCACCGAATTGACATCCTTAAATAGAGAAGGTTGCAAGTGGAAGTGTGGAACCCAAAAAAGAGTGGAGATAAAAAGACTCTTCCGTGATGGGACCATTTTGAAAAGATAAGGAGGAAGAATTATTAGAATTTTGAGAAAAAGAGGAATTACTTTTTTTGACAAAAAGAATAAAAATAAAAATATCTTAAGGGTGTTTGGATTTTGATTCTAGTTTAAATTAATAATAATTACTTAATGGCGGTATTAGAAAAAAAAGTGTTGTTAAAACATGTAGCTTGCAACAAAATCATAATCATGTTAGAAGTGGGAAAGCCAGATGGGTAAAGACTAGGGAAGTTAAATTCTACTCGAAAAAGGAAAGGAGAGATTTTAATATATATTTATCGAGTGAGGGGAGGGGTTGCGGGAGTCTAAACCAAGAACCAAGAAGTATAAAATACGGTGGTAGAGCCCAGGGAGCAGAGCCGGTGATCCTTTTACTTTCTTTTTCTTCTTCAACAACATCCCACAGACGATCGATCCCCTCCATACATACAGAGTACAGTACTCTAATTAATTCAGTAGTCTTTTTTCTTTCTCTCTTTGAGTCTTTCTTTGTAACTTAGCTTATATGCATGGCTTCCACTTCAAATAATACTAGTAAGCGGTTGAAGGTTTCAACCCTAAACTGCCATTCTGGTGTTAAGAATAATGGTATCATCCCTACTAATCCTATTGCCCTACTTCCAGATGATATTCAAATTCTGATAATAAGCAAATTAGACTTGGTGGGCTTCCATCGTTTCCTTTCTGTGTGCCGGCCATGGCAATCCATCGCCATTGCTGCCAACAGAATACGGCATCATCAATTTCTCCTCAAACCTCAATTCCCATGGCTCATGCTTTCCTACATGGAGTCAGACTGTCCGTATTATAATCATTCACTGTGTCGTCATGATTATTATGATCATCATCATCAGGGGTTTTTCAGTCTCCTCCATGACAAAGTTTTTAGGTTTAAGATGCCTGAAATATTTCGTGATGCTCGCTGTTGTGGGTCAAGCTGGGGTTGGATGATACTGTTGGTTAACGGGGCATACGGAAGTATGTTCCTTCTGGATCCATTTACTCTTATCCGTATTAAACTTCCACCTGGATCTACTATTCCTCGTCTAACTTTATATTCAACAAATAAACCACCCGGCCCGAATTTTATTCACAAAGTTATGTTGTCGTCGTCTCCTTCTACTGCTGCTGCTGCTAACGATTCCAGTTTGGATGAAAACCCTTCTTCTGTGGCAAGGGATGATTGTTGGGTCATAGCTATTTATATGAGCAACTGCTTAGCCTTCTGTAGACTGGGAGATAGAGCATGGACCCCCTTGACAAACAACTTTATAGAACCTATTGGATATGAAGACCTCATCGTCTATCAAGGAAAATTCTATATGATTAAGTTCAATTTTGATCTTGTACTTCTGAAGTTATTTCCTCAACCAAGGGTAACAAGTTGTAACATTGCCCCTCCACTGATGGAACAATTGGATCAATGTCGATATAGTTCACTTTATTTGGTGGAATGTTGCGGAGAGTTGCTAGTGGTTGCAAGATGGACCAAAGTCATGCGTGTTTATTGTCCAACAACTGTTATGTTCAAGGTATATAAGTTAGATCTACCACACCAGTGCTGGATTAAGGTTGAAGACTTGGGCGATCAAATGTTATTTATTGACACAAGTACTAGCGTTTACAGATCGGCATTCGACTATCCTGGATTTGAAGGGAACTCTATATATTTTACAGGTCACTTTCAACATAAACCTCCATATTCCTCCCAATTTGAACATCTTCTACCTAGATGTGAGAGTGAGAGAGATGCTTGTTATGATTTGGGTGTGTTTCACTTAAAAGATAATAGCATTGGGGCTATTTTCTTAAATGCTTCAAATTCATATTTGTCTGCACCTTCATGGTTCACACCGGTTTTTTAGTAGAAAGAAGGGGTTTTAGAGAGCTTTTGAGGTGGGGCATTTTTTTTTCTTCTTCTTTTTATTTTCTTTTTTGTAATTTTATGTTTTTATCAATTGAACTGGTTCCCTTTTATTTTTTCCTTGATTGGCTTCCAGACTTTTACAATGTTCATTTATTTCATCAAATTGTTTTATTTGGACAAACATAATCAAACTCATGAATAATGAAAATTCCCTCTACCTAACTCTGCCTCTTAACCAAGTGTAATTAATTTGATCACATTCATGAATATATCAACAACTAGCCACTAACTTCTCTATCTTAACAATTCCCTGAATATATTACAATGCACCAATTAGGTTGTCAACCTTTTATACAATCAATAATCTCTCTCTTTTTTTCTTTTTCTTTTTTTTTTTAAATAAAGATCGATTGTATTAAATTTAAATGGAAAAAAGAAGAAAGAGATTACACCATAAAAGGAACCATACAAGACTCAGTTAGAAAGACCAAATCCTAAAAAATTCAACAAAACTCAAATTGCTATTTTTCTTGTTGCATCCCTTTCTAATTCCAAGATCATCAAAGGCCATTCCGTTTGGATAATAAGATCAAAAGATAAAAATAGTATATTGATGTATAACAAATAAGCACGACTAGATAGAGAGAATGAGTGGTAATTGAGTTGTATCTTCTCAAGTGAATGATGAATTCCAAGCCCTAAATCCGTATCTTTAGCATCTAAAAGGCAGATGGGTTGATCCATGAACTATATAATCAGCATTAACAATCTTGCATGGCACTAACCCCGGTGGATGGTGATGATTGATGAGAACTGGGGAAGACTTCTGGTGGAGGGATGAGGAGATATGACTTCTAGAGTTTAGGTAGATGAAGGAGCGGTTGGGCGGAGTAGGATTTTCAGACCTTTTTGCTACATTCTTTCCGAGTAAAGTTTTTCTTTTTTCTTTTTTTGGTAATCGAGTAGCAGTTTGATTGTATATAATAACCAGCAATATGCTCATCCTTAATTCAACAATGCAAATTCCTTTAACAGAGCTTATCATTTGCCACTTAAATAGCTGGTTTCTAATCCGAAATTATGAGAAATAAAAATATTTTATTAAGACCAAATTGTCTTGTTGCAATAATTTTTTTTTATTTATTTTTGTAATGTAGGCTAGTTAAAAGTTGTAAAATTGCTTAATTTGGGAAGGTTTAAGATAGAGCAGAGACACTCATGAGATACCATATCCTTGGGTGTCTGTAACGAATCATGGTAGTATATTATTGTAAATGTTAAGATGATGTACACATTGATAAATAACATCATAACATGAGATGTATCTATTTCCTAACTTGGCTTTTGATTCTTCATTGTTTCGTTCTCTGAGGGACATACCATATACTTGTAATCGTATGTCTTGACTTCTTAACTAGTAGGTGATTGGGAGTTCAACCAGTAGCTAATTATAACTCAGGCATTTACACCAATTCATCTAAAGTCTCTAGGAAATCATTGTCATCGCCATTGCAAAAACCAAAGCTGATGAGACTTCTCCATTTTATTTCCATCCTATTACCCAAAAAAAAAAAAAGGTGGAAATTTGTTGCTGCTCCATGTCTAAGGGTGGAAATTTGTTGTTTTACGGATTTGGATCTCAAGGAAGAAAAGGATTTGGTTGAGAAGACGCCAGCAGTGTTCAAAACAGGCGTGTCAAAGGAGGAAGGGGAGCATATTATTGAGAAGATGAAGGCTCTTGGGGCTAGAGTAGTCATGGAGTGACTCAGGTTAATCATCCCTGGTTTTTTGATTGTTCTTCCCAATTTAAAGTTTGTTTGAAACAGAAACTAACACCGAGAGTTGCGAATTTTACACACTGGTTCTTTTGGATGGGATTAACTTTAATGTAATTGATGTTGATGAAAATAATATATTCAAGCTTAATTTCATATGTTTTGCAACTACTGGTTCCAGTGATGAGCTTGCTTCTGGTTCCTACTGTTATTTATTTGTTCGCCGAAATTGGAGAGATTTGTTATCTGATATAAGAATGCAACTAATCTTTCTATTTTGTCCTCTGATTTAAGGTTCTTTTTGGTATCAATTATCATTGTCAATTATGAGAAATTTTCATTATTTTAAATTGTTTGGCATCTATCCTGAATTTTATTTTTATTTAAAATAATAGAAAAACCTCCAAAATCCATAATGAACTTTTTGTCCATTATGGATTATGATGAGAATTTCATTATCTTCATTTGTGTAAGTTTACTTAAAGTTCTATAAGTAAGATGAGGGTAAAATAGTCAATACACATTCTTTTATAACAACCATACTTTTTCCTTCTTTTCTCACTTGTTTACTATCATTTTTAATAATTTTTTATCTTGACACCAAACTTATTTTCCATTTCATAATTTATTTTCAATAAAATTCACCAAACCATTTTTCATTCTTGACCAATAATGAATTCTTGTACTTATTTATTTTAAATAGGCATAATAGATAATGAGAATTGATACCAAAAAGAGCCTAAGATATCACAAATTTTGATAAGGTTTGGTTATCATGTCTAAATTGGGGGTTTTATTACTAGCCTAATCTTACACTTCCTTAGGTTATGCTAAAATGTTTGGGCAAAAAAAAAAGAAAAGGTTATGCTAAAATGTAACTGAAGTCTTATTTTTGCTGTGGTCTGCATCTGGGTATATGATGGTCACCACTCACTATTTACCATGATAATATCTAGACCTGTTTAATCTCATAAAGGTGATTTTTTAATGGATCATTTTTTAGTCTAGATTTGTCATTGGTGGGAAGTGTTTTGGCACTATTATTTTGGATTTATTTGACTTCCTGAAAAAGATCTAGAATGAAGTGGTCTTTCCTGGGTTCTTGCTGAACTTGATCCAAGGGTTGTATCATATGAACCTTATCTTCAGTAGGCAGGTTGTTAGGGGAGGACAGTGGATTTAATGCTTCTTTAAGAATGGGCATCCCCCTCCCAAAGTTAAAAAAGAGATGAAGAGATGGGATAGTTGTTGATGGGGTTGCCTTGTTATTGTTGGTCTTACATCTTGATTAAATTATAGGGTATGACTCCCAAAGTTAAAAAAGAGATGAAGAGATGGGATAGTTGTTGATGGGGTTGCCTTGTTATTGTTGGTCTTACATCTTGATTAAATTATAGGGGTGAAATGTTTCCCTTTTTTTTGCTTATTTGGGTTGATTGATTTTGATGACTTTCTTTTTAGCTTCAAGCTGGATATGTGCTTTTATATCTGGACTCTAAAGGTGGCTTTACTCTTCTCTCCCTTAAATTTCCTTCAATTTGTGTTTGTTCTTGTCTCGCAAATACTTAACTCTCTTTTTTTTTATAGTAGGAAACTTCTTGTTGTTTATCCAGGATCAGGTAATAGAGAAAGGAAGTTATATCAAATAACAACTAAACCCTTATGGTTAGATTTGAAATCCATTTAGAGTTACTACTGCTAAAGAAACTACTATAAGAAGCCCCTAATGGCTGGAAATCATGGGGTAAGCCTAAGTACCATGTTGATGTAAAATTCATGTGCAACTTAATTGCAGTGACAACAAAGGCATAATTGAAAAAGAAAACAATTGGTCTGCTAGAGGAAGTAGAGGATGGGTTAGTTCTGAATATGTTTTTGTAACAAGATGCATTTTACAAGAATTTTTTCTTTTGGCAGTTTTACTGCATATTGGCCGTATGTTTATGGATGCAATTGGCTATGGAACATGATAATTTAACAAGGTGAATCTTAAATTTTAAATACTCAAGCTAGAAGAAAAATCGCCATATTCAAGATAGAAGAAAAATCACCAAATTCAGTTGAGCATCAAAGGAAATCATATGGGGAAATTTTACCACTCAATAACTTTAGCAAAAATAAGGTCGAAGAAAAAATTCAATCGAGAAGTACCTTCGAGCAAACAATTCAATTGGTTCTTGGTCGCAATCTCCTTCGCTGAGTCTTTGTCGACAGCCGTGGGTTTAAATAGAACAATGGAGTATAGAAGAAGACACAGAGAACTTAGATCTCAGGTTAGATTGAAGAAGAAATCGATTTACATTCGATGGAAGACGATGTAGAGAAGAAATCGATTTGGTCGCAATCCTTCGCCGGAGACAATGTAGAGAAGTATCTTCGTGCTGTCTTGGTCTTGGTCTCAGTTGTTCAACGGAGAAGACGATTCAGAAAGTTCGGTTTTTTACTTCCGTTTGGTCGAATGAATAGAAACGTTGATTTAGGTTTTATATTTTATTTTATTTTGAAAAATTAAAGAAACAATGGACCAAACTAAACCGGTCCAATAATGGTTTTCTCATTTAACCGACCTAAACCACCAACTAAGTGTCAGCGGCTGAGATTTAAGTCGCTGACGACACGTGGCGTGCTCCCACCAATGGGGCCGCTAGATGGCCGCTGGAAGTTAGGCCGCAGAGGATTTAATTCCGATGAAAATAGCATCCAAGAAGTATCAAAGAAAGGAAAGAATCTTCTATAAGTAATTGGTGATTGCGGAGATGAATATAGGCGTGCATGACAGCGAAGCCTTTTTTCACCTTTTTGCCCTGTCTAAAAAATAATTGATATTTTTATTTTTTGGTAAACATTGGTAAACATTTGCATTGATAGTGAGTTGTGTAACACTCATGTGTAGCCTTGAAGAAATCGATTTCATTTGTAGTCTTACTTGAAAGATAGGCATCTTTGGTGGTAGTTGCTTAGGGGCGGAGCCAGGATTGAACATTTGGGGGGGGGGCGAATGTAGGTGGGCCAATGTGGGACCCATTGTAGGTCCCATCTCATAATATATTATTATATTTTAATGTGGAGTCTACATCAAAAATTAGGTAAATTAATAGAAAATTCATGATTGTGAGAGAGAGAAAGGAATAATTTGAGAATGAGAATGAATACCTGATGTGGAGAAGATTTAGGAAAATTCCAAAGTTTGCTAACTACTTCAATATTTTGTGAGAAAAAATAGAAATAAAAGAGGAGATTCATGAGAGAATAAATAGAAATGAAAATAGGAGAGAATATATAAGGAGAAATTCATGGATCATGAGTTAGCTTTTAATTAGAATTTAACCTTTTATTCCTTAAAACTAGGGATTTAATGATAACCATTAGATAAAGATTATGAATGACATTTGTACCCATCATCTTTATCTTAAATTTATATTTTTAATTTTTGAAGGGGGCCAAATAGTGGTATTTCACAATTAAAGATAGAAAAATAAGGAAAAAAACAACGATATTTACAATTTCAAAAAATCCAGGGGGGGCCATGGCCCCCTCCGGTCCCAACGTGGCTCCGCCACTGAGTTGCTATAACATTTATATTTAGGTTTCATCAATACTTAGCACCAAATACCGGTACCGGTACTTCACTTTCAGTGATGTTGGAGGAATTTATGCTTGGAACAAAGCTGCGTCTCTCTTCGCTATTGTTGGATATATTGCTCATTCTATTCCTGCATTGTTTACGTTTGCCTCTCCTCAGGTTTCCACTTTGGCCTATTCTTTTGCAAACTCGTGAGTCTCTGGATACCACAAAGCAATATGCATCATCTTTGCTGTATATAGAAATTCTTTGAAGATCTACTGGTTATTGAGTGTTTTTGTGATCGAACAAAAATCTCAACTTGGTCTCATCGTCATAAACATGGTTAGTCTTGGAATAGGAATTTGATATTGCATTTTTTCCACCTGGGTTGCAAAATCAATACTGGATGTCCGATTCCAATAATCTAAATAGATAAATTATGTTTGCACACTCAATGAGTCATTTTTTCTTCTTTCTTTTTTTTGGGAGGGGGTGTTTAGGTGATTTGGCGTGGGAAGAAAAATGGGCTATTGGAGACCATAAACATAAATTTGCAAAACTGAACATGAGATCATTTACTTGGCTAATGTGCACATCAAATATTGGTTCAATTGGACGCTCAGCTTCTTACACAGAAGGCATGACGCATGAAGGCAACCTGCTGTATTTATCTGCAAAACAAAAATGATAATTTAATTTGAACCAGTTACATCAGGGGCCTTACCCAGTCAACGAGGCTCCCAAAACTGCAGTATCTAGGCATGGTCACAACACGATGCAGCCTTATTCTCGCCATAAATAGCTTAATTTATTTGGGAATGAAGACATGCTAAATTGCCGAAGTAGCTAAACTTCGCCACTTGGCAACCTTGAATGGTACTGTAAAGTTGGATGATCAGCATGTCCGACTTTTTTATGAAGTGGATGTGAGAAGGATTAGAAATATAAACTTAGTCAATTCCAAGCTGAGGACTAACTAGTTTGGGGCATCAAAGAATGGGTTTTTTTCATCTACATCTACTTATCATTTGCTAAGTAATAGTAGAGACCAAATTAAGAATGAACTTTCTTCCTTCATCTTCTAGGGAACATAAATGGGATTTGGTTACTTCGATAGCTTGGAAACTTATTTGAAACTGCAAAACCGTGCTAAAGGTGAAATCATTCTTATGGAGGGCGTGTGCACAAGGCCTAGGTACGAGCAAAGCAATGAGGGATAGACAATTGAAAGTCGACCCCTCTTGCAAAAGATGTGGGAAGTTGGTTGAGTCTATCGATCACGTTCTTTTAGAGTGTCCTTTTGCAAAGGCAGCTTGGTTTGGTAGTGTCTTCTTCTATTGTCCTTTAGAGTGTCCTTTTGCAAAGGCAACTTGGTTTGGTAATGTCTTCTTCTCTCCATCTGTGGCTGGCTTCTCCTTTTTATATATCGCGCACACAATGAATTCGTCATCTCTAGCCTTCAATTCGACCTTTATTAGTTCATATTCTAGAAAAACTCAAAACTAAAAAGTTATAGATATTTTTGTTATCTTTCTATAGTATCTTAAATCACTGCAATTCGAGTTTATAAAAGAGAGATATGCCTAAAATACTCAAGGTTTACACGATTTTCAGATCTTATTACCAATTTTGTTCCTTGGACCTCTACCTGTTTTCAATTTGGCTAAGATTCATGCTCTCCTTGCATCAATTAAGTTGAATCTCAACATTCATGATTTCTTGGGCAGCAAGATTGAATCCCATGATTTTATTTTAGTTAAAATCCTCCAATATCTAATATATTTGCCAACTTTGCTCCACATTATCTGTAATAACCAAAATCACATTATTCATGAAAAAGACACAAAATATTCAATGAATTATCTTTTAATTAACTAAATATGGAAAATTAATTCAAATAAATAATGATAAATGCATGCTTATCAGAAAGGTGACTCATTGCTCCTGTTTGGCTAACCCCTCCCATTGTTCCTTCTTTTTCTTTTTCTTTTCAGTATTGATTAATTCACCAGGCATCTCTCCTACTAGTTTCTACTTCTAGTCTGAAAAATCTTGTTTTAATTTGTTTCATGTTCTCCTTGTACTTGCTTGATTTCAAATTGAATAAAGCTAAATGTGTTTTTGACAAACAAATATATTTGAAGTTGTGAGAATGTTTCACATCCTAATGTTAGGAATTCCTTGATCCTCCACTGCTGTCATGATCCAATTTCTAGTATGCCACTACCCATCTAACCAACTAATTAATGGCTGCATATGTTTAATTCATCCTTGCCTTTGCCTTTTAGTCTTTAAGTCTAAACTGAAACATTTTGTGTACGGTCATATCTTAGTTTACCGGCTTTTATTTTTAACGTTATGTTGATTTAGTAGACATGGTTAGTGACATTAGTCTGATGGAAATGCATTAAACTTCAATTGAATTGGCTATTGAGATATTTACATATGCAAGGAAAAAATTATATTGAGAAGAATGTTTTATTTCGTACCGAAATTATACCATATTTACATTGTTTATAAGCACCGTTTTTGCATTGAAATCCTATAGTACGATTCCGCAAAATACAATTTTTATACTGTATCGTATAAATTTGGTATGGTATAGTTTCCATATTTGGTTTTGAAATTCAGTATGGTATTGATACCTTATTAGTACCGCACCGAATTGACATCCTTAAATAGAGAAGGTTGCAAGTGGAAGTGTGGAACCCAAAGAAGAGTGGAGATAAAAAGACTCTTCCATGATGGGACCATTTGGAAAAGATAACGAAAAAAAATTATTAGAAATTTGAGAAAAAGAGGAGTTATTTTTTTTGACAAAAAAATAAAAATAAAAATATCTTAAGGGTGTTTGGATTTTGATTAAATGGATAAGAAAGTTTCGTCTGAATGGGCGGTATTAAAAAAAAAGGTGTTGTTAAAAATCATAATCATATTAAAAGTGGGAAAGCCAGATGGGTAAAGACTAAAGAAGTTAAATCCTACTCGAAAAAGGAAAGGAGAGATTTTAATATATATATACAGGGGGGGGGAGGGGGAGGGGTTGCGAGAGTCTAAACCTAGAACCAAGAAGTATAAAATACGGTGGTGGTAGAGCCCAGGGAGCGGAGCCGGTGATTTCTTTCTTCTTCTTCAACAACATCCCACTCCCCTCCATACAGAGTACAGGTAATCTAATTAATTCAGTAGTTTTTTTTCTTTCTCTCTCTCACAGTCTTTCTTTGTAACTTAGCTTATATGCATGGCTTTCACTTTAAATAATACTAGTAAGCGGTTGAAGGTTTCAACCCTAAACTGCCATTCTGGTGTTGAGAATAATGGTATCATCCCTACTAATACTGTTGCCCTACTTCCAGATGAAATTCAGATTCTGATAATAAAAAAATTAGACTTGGTGGCTTTCCATCGTTTCGGTTCTGTGTGCCGGGAATGGCAATCCATCACCATTGCTGCCAACAACAACAAAAGACGGCATCATCAATTTCTCCTCAAACCTCAATTACCATGGCTCATGCTTTCCTACATGGAGTCAGACTGTCCTTATCATCATCGTTCACTGTGTCATCATGATTATCATGATTATCATGATTATCCTCATCGGGGGTTTTTCAGTCTCCTCCATGACAAAGTTTTTAGGTTAAAGATGCCTGAAATATTCCGTGATGCTCGCTGTTGTGGGTCAAGCTGGGGTTGGTTGATAATGTTGGGTAATGGGGGATACGGAAGGATGTTCCTTCTGAATCCATTTACTCTTATCCGTATTGAACTTCCAACTGGATCTACTATTCCTCATCTACTTTTATTTCCAACGTATAATATTCCCAAAGTTATGTTGTCGTCGTCTCCTTCTATTGCTGCTGCTAATGATTCCAGTTTGGATGAAAACCCTTCTTCTTTGGCAAGGGATGATTGTTGGGTCATAGCTATTTATTCGGGCCGTCTTTTAGCCTTCTGTAGACCGGGAGATAGAGCATGGACTCCCTTGACATGCAACCCTAGAGAACCAGGACCTATTGTATATGGAGACCTCATCGTCTATCAAGGAAAATTCTATATGATTAAGTTCAATTTTGATCTTGTACTTCTGAAGTTATCTCCTCAACCAAGGGAAACAAGTTGTAACATTGCCCCTCCACTGATGGAACAATTAAGTTGTAACATTGCCCCTCCACCGATGAAACAATTGGATCATCGTCGATGTCGATATAGTTCACTTTATTTGGTGGAATGTTGCGGAGAGTTGCTAGTGGTTGCAAGATGGACCAAAGTCATGCGTCAGGGTCATGTTTATCTTCCAACAACTTTTATGTTCAAGGTATATAAGTTAGATCTACCACACCAGTGCTGGATTAAGGTTGAAGACTTGGGCGATCAAATGTTATTTATTGACACAAGTACTGGTATTTCTGTCTCGGCATTCGACTATCCAGGATTTGAAGGAAACTCTATATATTTTACAGGTCACTTTCAACATAAACCTCCATGTTCCTCCCAATTTGAACATCTTCTACCAAGAACAACAAGACGTAGAAGAAGACGTGAGAGAGCTGCTTGTTATGATTTGGGTGTGTTTCACTTAAAAGATAATAGCATTGGGGCTATTTTCCTAAATGCTTCAAATTCATGTTTTTATAAACCTGTATGGTTCTCACCGGTTTTTTAGTAGAAAGAAGGGGTTTTAGAGAGCTTTTGAGGAGGGGCATATTTTTTTTTTCTTTTCTTTTTTGTACTTTTATGTTTTTATCAATTGAACAGGTTCCCTTTTATTTTTTCCTTGATTGGCTTCCAGACTTTTACAATGTTCATTTGTTTCATCAAATTGTTTTATTTGGACAAACAGAATCAAATTCATCATTAATGAAAATTCCCTCTACTTAACTCTGCCTCTTAACCAAGTGTAATTAATTTGACCACATTCATGAATATATCAACAACTAGCCACTAACTTCTCTATCTTAACAATTCCCTGAATATATTACAATGCATATATTACAATGCACCAATTAGGTTGTCAACCTTTTATACAATAAATAATCTCTCTCTCTTTTTTTCTTTTTCTTTTTTTAAATAAAGATCGATTGTATTAAATTTAAATGGGAAAAAAGAAGAAAGAGATTACACCATAAAAGGAACCATACAAGTCTCAGTTAGAAAGACTAAATCCTAAAAAATTCAACAAAACTCAAATTGCTATTGTCTTGTTGCATCCCTTTCTAATTCCAAGATCATCAAAGGCCATTCCGTTTGGATAATAAGATCAAAAGATAAAAATAGTATATTGATGTATAACAAATAAGCACGACTAGATAGAGAGAATGAGTGGTAATTGAGTTGTATCTTCTCAAGTGAATGATGAATTCCAAGCCCTAAATCCGTATCTTTAGCATCTAAAAGGCAGATGGGTTGATCCATGAACTATATAATTAGCATTAACAATCTTGCATGGCACTAACCCTGGTGGAAGGTGATGATTGATGAGAACTGGGGAAGACTTCTGGTGGGGGGATGAGGAGATATGACTTCTAGAGTTTAGGTAGATGAAGGAGCGGTTGGGCGGAGTAGGATTTTCAGACCTTTTTGCTACATTCTTTCTGAGTAAAGTTTTTCTTTTTTCTTTTTTTGGTAATCGAGTAGCAGTTTGATTGTATATAATAACCAGCAATATGCTCATCCTTAATTCAACAATGCTAATTCCTTAATTTGGAATTATGAAATTAATTCTGGTTTCTAATATGAAATTATGAGAAATATAAATATTTTATTAAGACCAAATTGTCTTGTTGCAATAAATTTTTTTTATTTTTGTAATGTAGGCTAGTTAAAAGTTGTAAAATTGCTTAATTTGGGAAGGTTTAAGGTAGAGCAGAGACACTCATGAGATACCATATCCTTGGGTGTCTGTAACGAATCATGGTAGTATAGTATTGTAAATGTTAATATGATGTACACATTGATAGATAACATCATAACATGAGATGTATCTATTTCCTAAGGACATACCATATACTTGCAATCGTATACTTGCAATCGTATGTCTCGACTTCTTAACTAGTAGGTGATTGGGAGTTCAACCAGTAGCTAATTATAACTCAGGCATTTACACCAATTCATCTAAAGTCTCTAGGAAATCATTGTCATCGCCATTGCAAAAACCAAAGCTGATGAGACTCCTCCATTTTATTTCCATCCTATTACCCAAAAAAAAAAAAAAGGTGGAAATTTGTTGCTTCTCCATGTCTAAGGGTGGAAATTTGTTGTTTTACGGATTTGGATCTCAAGGAAGCAAAGGATTTGGTTGAGAAGACGCCACAGTTGTTCAAAACAGGCGTGTCAAAGGAGGAAGGGGAGCAGATTATTGAGAAGATGAAGGCTCTTGGGGCTAAAGTAGTCATGGAGTGACTCAGGTTAATCATCCCTGGTTTTTTGATTGTTCTTCCCAATTTAAAGTTTGTTTGAAACAGAAACTAACACTGAGAGTTGCGAATTTTACACACTGGTTCTTTTGGATGGGATTAACTTTAATCTAATTGATGTTGATGAAAATAATATATTCAAGCTTAATTTCATATGTTTTGCAACTACTGGTTCCAGTGATGAGCTTGCTTCTGGTTCCTACTGTTATTTATTTGTTCGCCGAAATTGGAGAGATTTGTTATCTGATATAAGAATGCAACTAATCTTTCTATTTTGTCCTCTGATTTAAGATATCACAAATTTGGATAAGGTTTGGTTATCATTTCTAAATTGGGGTTTTATTACTAGCCTAATCTTACACTTCCTTAGGTTATGCTAAAATGTTTGGGCAAAAAAAAAAGAAAAGGTTATGCTAAAATGTAACTGAAGTCTTATTTTTGCTGTGGTCTGCATCTAGGTATATGATGGTCGCCACTCACTATTTACCATGATAATATCTAGACTTGTTTAATCTCATAAAGGTGATTTTTTAATGGATCATTTTTTAGTCTAGATTTGTTATTGGTGGGAAGTGTTTTGGCACTATTATTTTTGATTTATTTGACTTCCTGAAAAAGATCTAGAATGAAGTGGTCTTTCCTGGGTTCTTGCTGACCTTGATCCAAGGGTTGTATCATATGAACCTTATCTTCAGTAGGCAGGTTGTTAGGGGAGGACAGTGGATTTAATGCTTCTTTAAGAATGGGCATCCCCCTCCCAAAGTTAAAAAAAGAGATGAAGAGATGGGATAGTTGTTGATGGGGTTGCCTTGTTATTGTTGGTCTTACATCTTGATTAAATTATAGGGTATGAACTGCCCACTTCTTTTGCTTATTTGGGTTGATTGATTTTGATGACTTTCTTTTTAGCTTCAAGCTGGATATGTGCTTTTATATCTGGGTTCTAAAGGTGGCTTTACTCTTCTCTCCCTTAACCTTCCTTCAATTTGTGTTTGTTCTTGTCTCGCAAATACTTAACTCTCTTTTTTTTATAGTAGGAAACTTCTTGTTGTTTATCCAGGATCAGGTAATAGAGAAAGGAAGTTATATCAAATAACAACTAAACCCTTATGGTTAGATTTGAAATCCATTTAGAGTTACTACTGCTAAAGAAACTACTATAAGAAGCCCCTGATGGCTGGAAATCATGGGGTAAGCCTAAGTACCATGTTGATGTAAAATTCATGTGCAACTCAATTGCAGTGACAACAAAGGCATGATTGAAAAAGAAAACAATTGGTCTGCTAGAGGAAGTAGAGGATGGGTTAGTTCTGAATATGTTTTTGTAACTTCTACTTCATGTAGGATACTTCGAAACTGTACTTGTGAAGTTCAGATTTCAGTGAAAATTGAATAGAAGACAGTAGAGGTTGTGGAGGTTAGGACAGTGTCTTTTCTGGACAGGTGAAGCAGGTTAAGGGGTTAAAAAAGAGAACAGAAAATTCAGTGTGTATATAAGCAATCAGCTGGAGATTTGGCTTCTACAGTTTCCATCATTTGGCTGAAATTGGTTAAAGTTTGAAGGACCGAGGAGCTAAAGGTTTGAGGGATTCTGTTGGAGGCCCCTGAAAATTTATTCTTTGTATTTGGGTGCTGTAAGGCTCTGGCAAGTGAATGAACCTTGCATAGATGCCATGCAGTTAGTGTCCTTATTTCACTCAAGTATCAGGCCCTGCAATTCAGTAAAGGAAAATCTTTCTCATGTCTCTTTCAACTTGATTCAAGCGAGTACCGGTTTGTCTAAGGGGTTGTTTTTTGTTGTTTCTTTGATTTTCCCTGCTGCACCCCTTCCTAATATAGTGCAGTCTTATTGACTGAGCCCTATTAAAGAAGATAACATACTAAACTGCTTTGTGTATTGATTTATTATTGTAGATTTCTAAACTGAAATAAATGTGCTTGTCTTCATTGTCCTCGTCTAAGACAAAGCTCTGTCGCTTAGGGTATATCTGGTCAGCAAGAATAGACAGGAAGACAAACTTTATGTCTTGAAAAAGAGGAGAGAGAAAGCTAAACTTGCTGGTGTCATCATAACTTTTGTTTTATTATGTATTTTTCTGTCTTTTTTGCCCATTTTTCACTTTCCTGACAACCAAACATATGGTCTTACACTGGTGGCTGTTAGTTGTCTTTTGGAGTTCTGACTGGTACTTTCTTCTGGATTACTCTATTTTCAACTTTGTCTTGTGCATGTTGCCACATATTCATGCTGAGAAAGCATGTTGTTTTTAACCTTAAGATTTAATAAGGCATTTTCTAGATCCATATTCATCTTGAGTTTTTGAGATTATGTTTTTGCTGTCTACTTGATTAATTATATTTTCATTCCTGTAAGTCTACTTGATTAATTATATTTTCATTCCTGTACTGCTATACTGACTTGTGCAACTCCTGAATGTCATGGCCACTATGAAGGTGTATTTCATTTTATATGTTTAATTTTTCTCATGACTGCAAAATCAAGATTTTATTTCTGATCACCTGTACCAGATCGACATTTTAGGAATAAGGTTGATGTCAGGATGTGCAAACCCTTGGAAACTTAGCAAGTTAACGAAAACTCAGGTCTGATTCTTGACGCTAGAGTATGTAGACCCTTGGACACAAGTTAATAAAACTCAGGTCTCATACTTGACCATAGGAAATATACACAAGACCAACACTGATGATGCGGAGACAAGGGTACAGTCACAGTAGAAGGAGCCACAATTTGGACCAGGTTCTACATGGGTTTTGTTGTATTTTTATGTTTTGGGTCATGTGTGAACCAATGAACTGCTTGGTTCAGATGCTTTTAGTCTATGTTATGGTCAATTTATGTGGACCAAGTTAATATTTGTGCTTCCTATTTCATTTTAGGAGGACTACAGTTGTAGCCTGAGGTCAAGGTATTGAAAAAGCCTCTCAGAAAATTTGTTCAGGTAAGACTACGTTGGAAAAATGCCCCTTTCAACTCTGCTTGGGCGGAACCATGTGGAAGCCTTCGGCACTTGGTTCAACCTTTTTAGTTTTGATTTTGTAAGTAGTAGTCATCAGTAATTAGGTCACATCAGTTTAGAAACTGATTGTGTTTTGTGAACCAAGCAAGGACCAAATTTCTTAAGTTACAAAATGTTTCCTTGCCATTCTCTCTAATATTAGAACAACCAGGACGGCAAGCAGCCCATGGTTTCAGTTCTCAATGCTGTCCAGCTTGCACACTTCTGATGAAGTTATTCTCTTGGTGTTTGATGCATGGAGGAAGTAGCCGGTGCATGATCTGGCTGCCACCTTGCAGCGGGACATCCAGGATGTCTCCGTTAAGCTGTTCTTCATCCCTTACTAGTGATCTAGCTACAAAAGAATCTTCTCCATCAACCAAAATACCTTTGCTGCTGCTCTGGTTTATGCCTATGTTGTGTTACTTGTTAATTCAATCACCCCCTTCTGCCCACTCTAGCCATCAACTTCCTTTAATCTTTTAAGCATACGTTTGACTAAGGCACCCACTTGATCCCACTTTCACCCATTCTATCCAGCTGATTATCTGCTACAAGAAATCTCCCTAAAAGTCTTTAGAAACCCTGGTTTCTTGCCACTTTGAGATTAGCAGACGGTAATTCTGCTGTAGACCTGATACCTGTCCACTTTTTTTGAAATTGGTGGAGGTTAAATCTGCTGCGCCCTTGATATTATTTAATCCCTGGATCTTTATACTATCTCATTCTTGTCCCTCACTTAACGCAAATTTTATGCCTATCCACCAGTCCTACAAAACCAAAACCAGCCTTAAGCCTGTTGAGCAGTGCCATTCGTTGGTTACAGAAGCTGTTTTGTGACTGAGTGAACCTTCAATGTTGTTTGACATCATCTGGATTATTGCAGGACTGAGAAACTAGGGTTCTAACCAAAAATCAATGTAAGTAAAAAGTAATTGGATAGGCCCATTATTCCAATTAATGGAGGTCTATTAGTGTGGAACAATCCGTTAAAATATCAGGCCAAGTTGATGGCTCAATGCTGAGATGTCACTTCTAAAAATAGAAACTGAATTTCAACTAGCTGCTATAGGGATAATGAACTCATTGGTCGGTGTTAAAACAAACACCATGAAATAGTGAATCAAAATAGAAACAAAACGAAGACTCGCAAAGATTTAATGTGGTTCACACACCAATGCGGTGCTACGTCCACGGGTGAAGAGGAAGAGTTTTTCACCATGTAGAAGAACAAAAGGAGATCTCACAACCTATTGCCAAGAACGACGTTACAATAACTCTCACCCAAAGCCCCAACAGAAAATCCCAAATATCTTAATAATGTGATAGGCGAACATAAAATACATATATATAGACTCCAATTGGGTAAATAAGTCGACCCAAGCCCTCCGCTTTGGCCACAGATCTCCAAAAACAAGTCATTCGGGTTGCTCACCAAAATATGTTGGTGTGGGTCCATCTTCAAAATTGGGTACAAAAATTCGGGTCATAACATAACAAACCTCTACCTTGACCTGAATTTTCCCACTAAACTGAATAATCTTCATCTTCTTTAATAGCCCCATCATGGGCTAAGCTCTAATGCAACCAACTCTAATCAAGTCCAAGCAATGCTTGAACTCAGCAGTATATAAAGGCCTTGTCAACATATCAGGTGGATTGTCTTCAGAACCAATCTTCAACACTTGCATATTGACTTCAGCAACTACCTCTTTGACATATTGATTCCAAACATCAGTGTCATTCGTCCTCTCATGATACATTTGATCTTTAGTTAAGTGATGAATAGTACTCTGGCTATCACAATGGACCATAGTCACCTCCTGAACTGTGCTGAGCTCTCCAATCAAGCCTCTAAGCCAAATAGCTTCTTTAATTGCTTTTGTCACCGCCATATACTCTACTTTTATGGTAGATAATGCAACTGTAGCCTGTAAAGTAGCTTTCCAATTGATCACACAACCTTCCTAAACACATATCGCGTGAATGATCTTTTGTTAAGATCACCTGCATAGTTTGAATCAACATAACCTGTTAATCTGTCACCATTCCTCCCAAATTCCAAACACACCCTAGAGGTCCCTTTTAGATACCTAAGTATCCATTTCACTCCTTCCCAATGAGTTTTTTGCTGGCATAATAATCTACTTACCATACTAATTGCTTGTGAAATGTCAGGTCGAGTACACACCATAACATACATGATGGAACCGATTGCACTAGAGTATGGAACACGTGATATAAAATTCACCTCTTCATCTGTGTAAGTGATAGGACAACTGAAAATCTAAAGTGAGATGCAGTTGGAGTGCTAACAGGTTTTGCATCTTTCATGCCAAAGTGCACCAATACCTCCTCAATGTAATTTTGTTGAGATAGCCAAAGCTTTCCTGCCTTCTTATCCCTTTTGATTATCATGCCAAGAATTTTTTTGTTGCCCCCAAGTCTTTTCATCTTAAATTCGGTGCTTAATCATTGTTTCAACTTGATGTTCTCATCCATATCTCTAACAACAACAATCAACATGTCATCAACATATAATTCAAATATATGAATGAACCATCAAAAAGTTTTTTAAAGTATACACAAATACAAAATAGTCATTCTTGCACCTACTGTATCTTAAAGTAGCCATAATAGAATCAAACTTTTTATACCACAGTTCGGGAGATTGCTTTAAACCCTATAGAGACTTTTTCAACAAGAAAACTTGGTCCTCCTTTCCTTCTACAACAAAACCCTGAGACTAATGCATATAAATCTGTTCTTCTAGTTCACCATGCAAGAATGTAGTTTTCACATAAAGGTGCTCTTAACTTCAAATTTGCATTGCAACTAAAGCAAGCAAAAAACGAATGGAACTATGCTTAACAATAGGTGAAAATACCTCATTAAAATTCAACTCCTTGTATTTGATTGTAGCCTTTTTGTAACTAACCGTGCATTGTATCTAGCATCTCCATAATCTGTGGTGGATCTTTCTTTTGGTAAACCCATTTGCAACTAACAATTTTCTTCCCTCTAGGTGGTTTAACAAGCTCTTATGTTTGATTTTGGTGAAGAGACTCAATCTCCTCATTCATGGACGACAACCACTTCAAAGAATTAGTTGAAGAAGTAGCTTCTGAATATGTTGTAGGTTCACCGTTTTCAATTGTATTTGCAACGGACAACGCATAAGCAACAATTTCAGCATGCCCATATTTTTGTGGTGACCTAATGTTCCTCCTTGGCCTATTTCTGGCAATGCTTTACTCCTTCTAGATTCTCTATAGCACCTTCTTTAGTAACAGTGGGCGGCTGAACTAAAGTTTATTGTGCTTTGATCCACTTCAAACTCCACCTTCTCCCCAGAATTTTTCTGACTTTCATCACTATGGATGAGTTTCTTTTCTAAGAGTCGATATAGCAGACTCATCAAAGCTACGTCTTTGCTAATAATAAATTTAGGATTATTTGGATTAGGACACCATAACCTAAATCCCTTAACCCCAGCTCTATACCCAAGAAAAATGTACTTCTTAGCTCTAGGTTCCAACTTCCCATCATTCACATGTGCATAAGTAGGACATGTAAAATTTTTTAAATTACTATAATCAATAGGTTTACCTGACCATACCTCCTCTAGAGTTTTGCACTCAATAGTTGTGAGGGAGATCTATACGCCAACCATGCTTCTTTGTTTTTTGCTTTTGCCCAAAAACTCCTTGCGAAGACTTGCATTTGATAAATGCACCTTGCCTTTTCTAACAAGGTTCTGTTCATATGCTTTACAGCTCCATTATGTTAAGGTGTCTTCACAACTGTATGGTGTCTTTTAATTCCCTCATTCTTATAGAATTCATTGAAGTCTCATTCACAGAATTCTAGGCCATTGTCGGTTCTTTATCTTTTAATTTTCTTCCGAATCTGCTTCTTGATCAAAATTTTCCATTGCTTGAAAGTAATAAATATTTCATTTTTGTGCTTCAAGAAGTAGACCCAGACCTTCCTGGAATAATCATGAATACAAGTACCTGAAACCGGTCCCCTTTGA
The DNA here is from genome assembly GCF_041222555.1 of Hakea prostrata. Taxonomy (NCBI): domain Eukaryota; kingdom Viridiplantae; phylum Streptophyta; class Magnoliopsida; order Proteales; family Proteaceae; genus Hakea; species Hakea prostrata. The sequence continues at coordinate 29,375,023 of NC_142600.1, forward strand.
AGGAACTTTGGATGACCCCCACAGATCTGAATGGACGTAGTCCAGAGTTTATTTAGTCGTGTGAATAGCATAATTCCTACCTACCTGCTTATTTTGTGGAACTTATAGGCATGAGTTCACTTAGATTTTGACTATGAAGGCTTCTCTTTTCATTTTCATTCTTTTTGATTTTCAGTTTTGCCTCCTCCCAAAGGTATAATAAGATTAAATTGCTTTGAGGTTGTGGAAATTTATGTTTGATTGAAGTTTGCTTTATTTTTTATCTATAAAAAACAGATAGGAGTGTCATTTAAGATGAAACAGTCACCCTATTCAAAAGCAAGGTACAATCCTCCAAACTGGAAAATCTTTTACTATAGCAGCCAGGTAAATTCTTAAATGGTACTCGACAGCCTAGATTCCAGAAAAAGCATCCCATGCAAGCCTTATTTTGATCTAGACTTTAAAGTCAACCTAACTTTCTTAACAAAGGCATGTGATATCTTATTTTACTGTGTTACCAGTTTGATTGATGAAGACACTTCTGCTAGTTTTCCATCTCAGGGTGTGTCTCTTGTCAGAGGATGTGAGAGCAAGATGAACATTATTCTGGCGGATTCATATCTCCTCTTTGAGGTTTCTATGATTTGCCAATTCTTTGGAGAGACTGAGCACAAATTTCTAGAGTGCTGTACTGTATCCAATAAATTTTGTCAAGTAGGGTTCAACTTTGGAACTGGATATTTTCTGGTATAGTGCTGCATTAAAGGATTTTTACAAAATTAGGCATTTTGAAATGTTTTTACATACTCACAAGTTTGTTGCCCCTCAAAGAAATGCTTCTTGAATTTGAAGTAAAAACCCTCTATAAAACATAATGTAAGAAAATAGTTGAGGTAGCAGAATATGTTATATGCATATAGAAAAGAGAATCTTCTACATCCCTGAAAATTTTGAGAACTGTGCAGGATTATATGGTAAATAAGTAGCCGGGATGTCATTGAAATTTCAAATATGGTGATTAGGTTCCATTACTGAATGAACTATGACTGGCTACCTCTCATAATGGATGGGTGACATTTATATTTTGTTTCTAAGGCGGCTGCTTTAATTTGTCTCTGTGGATGAGGGGGACAGTAATTGATTATTCATTTATCTTGGTGAGCTTTTACTTGATGTCATCATATTTCTTCTATATCAGAGTAAGAACCTATTTCAAAAGTTGAATTTTGAGCTTATGGTTTGGGATGCTTTGTAAAATTGTTGTTACAGTTCTTGATATAATGTAGGCAGGCAAAGAGGATTAGCTCTAATCTTAATAGTGGATAAATCATGGAAACCTAGTTCTGTTTTCTAGTTGAATTCTTAACTAATGTCTAATATGCTATATTTGACTGCATGTAGACTTTGGTTAGAGTGCTGAAACATGTTTTGACCCCTCATGTTCTGATGGAATTAGCAAGAAGAGCATGTGCATACTAGTTTTATGTGAAGTTTAGAACTTTGAAAGTCAGTGATTTGTTAAACGTACAGCCAATAACTGTGTGTGAGTATTCACAAATCTTTGAAAGAAAGAGAATTTTCCTAGGGGATGAGAAATATATTCTATTTTCTCTGCATAGAAATCAACTGTGCTTGATTGTGGCATACATATCATCCAGATTCAATCTTTGATTTTTTCCATGCTAACAAGTGATTGCATGGATGCAGCATAACTTCAAAAATTGGGAAAGTTCTCCTTTAAGAATAGATCGTTTATTTATTTGTACTGTAACTTCTCTTTTCCAATAGAGCATATTCGAACTATTAAATATTGCTATTGTCGCTCATTTGTTCTTATTTGTTTTTGCAGACAACTTTTAAATATGAATCTTTCTGGAACATTAGCACCTGAGCTTGGTCAATTGTCATACATGGAAATTTTGTGAGGCACAACGCATCTTAAACCATAATCTGCAAAATAGCTAGTTTCAACTTTGACATTGTGGATATATGTATTTGCACATGGTTGTTGCTCTGCATCATAGTTCAGAATCTCATATCATTAGGCCATTTCGGTCAGACTCAAAAGAGTGAAGTACCAAATTGTTGTCAAGGCAGGTATTTTTCCCATGAATTTTGCTTGGACATTTTGCGAACAAATTTCCAAAATGACCAAAATTTCAACAAAACAGTGCATTTTGTTCACCAAAATGAGCAAGATTTTGACCAAATTAGTAAAGTTTCATCGAAACACTGCTGATTTTGGTTTCACTCCTGCATCATCTTGAAAGTACCAATATTAGTGAAATTTCAGTGAGTTTTTGAACTATGCTCTGCATACTTGTTTATTTCAAAACTGCTGATTTTCTTATTGTACTAATCAATTTTCTATTTCTTTTGGTTTTGGAAGAGACTTTATGTGGAACCAAATTGGTGGGAGCATACCAAAGGAGATTGGCAATATCAAAACACTGATACTCCTGTAGGTTAAATAAGTACTCTTTTATATGTGGTTAGACTTTCTGGTATGTTACTACTATTTGAATTTTGAATGCTTACCCAGTCCTTCAGAACTTGAATTTAATATATGAAAATCTAAGTTATTAATTTATCCATAGAGATACTTAACTTTGGGGTTAAGCCAAGCTGTATGAGTTTTGACCAGTTTTTTTTGTCCAAGTATGGCAAATATACTGGGATTGATCCAGTGCCAAAGCTCAATACAGATTACTAGATTAGGCTGATCGAAGCATGAAGTTGAGGAGACCAGCTAATGAATGTCACAGCCATATAATTGTCATTAAACATCAGCAGATATGAGTAATACCAGGCTATTCATTGGATTTTACATTTGGTATTCATAATGACTTCTGACATAGAAAATATGGGTGGATCAATGTGATAAGAGCACATCATAGATAAAGATTTCAGTGCTGACTAAGGTTTACACGGGCCAGCTGAAATTTGGTCGAACTGGCTGAAACCAGGGTACCGGATACTTTTTGGGTAAATTTTGACGTGTGATGGACTGGTCAAAACTACCAAAACTTGTTGAAACAAGTCATAACTACTGAAACTGGGATTGTTGAAATTAGAAAAAACTTGGTATTTACTGGTTAAAACTATCAAATTTTTGGAAATATCTTGTTGAAACCAGTAAGAATCTTGGAATTTTGCCAACTCCCTTAAGGTTTCGTCTCGGTTCCCTGTGAAACCAAGGTTTGTTTCAGTGAAGGACACAACACCATTACTCTGGTCAACTTTAGCCCCAAAAAAGTAGGGGAAATGACTTAAAAGTAGGTTTAGATTGGCAGGAATTTACAGAAATGCCATTAAATTCCATGACACTGAAATGGAATTCATGTAATTTTATAAACTTCAAATCTCTTTTCTGAACTTGTACCATCCTCCTTTCAGGCTTAGACTTACCCCTTGAGCTATTTGTGGAATCCTTTCACATGAATAAACGGTCTAGGATGTAAAAGACTTATTCTGATCTGAATTGCGTGGTTCAGCTTGATAGCAGCCAATCTTTAAGATAAGATCAGTGATTTCGGCTATAATTGGCTGGATCAATCCTGGCTGATTCTTCCATCTTAATGTCAACAAAATAGTGATCCTTTAAATATTCTTAACACACCCATCCAAGTTCACAATGTGGCAAGAGAAGTGTCACCATGTGACAAAATCATGACACTAGGTTGTTACATTTAATTTTTTTGCGCAGATTTGCTGTACGTATCTTTTATGGGCTGAGGTTTCCTGGTCTGCACACAATATATTCCACATGCAGATTTGTTAGTGTTGAAATTTTGGGACTGGTGGACTCTTAGGTTAGGTCACATGTCATGTCCAGCCAGAACTGAGTTTCCCAATTGGCAAAACAAAGCATTAGAAAATATTGGATTTGCGAATGGTGCATGATGGACATATATGGTAGTACAGGCTGAACTTGAGGTTGAATTTTGACACATGGTCAACCCAAATGATTTCCCAATTATCTGTAGGAGTTAGGACTGAATTGCCATCACCATTATGTGTGGCACAAGCAGATGTGCAGAGCAGGAAACCTTTCACCATTTTTATTATGTGTTAACTGGTTTATGTGAAGACTTAGTTCCTCAAGAATATAATTTATTGCTTTGATTTTCTTCTCCGGACTTTACACGTGGTTGGCAGAAAAAAGTGAAAAAAGAAATGAAACTCCTGGTCTTGAATTCTCATATTTGATCTGCTAGTGCATTTTTTTTTTTTTGCAGGGTTTTGAATGGAAACCAATTAACGGGACCTCTGGCTGACTAGCTTGGTTATCTTCCTCAATTGGACAGAATACAAATAGACCAGAATCAAATATCAGGACCATTGCCTAAATCTTTTGCTTACTTGAACAAAACAAGGCACTTGTCAGTGGTTTTATGCTGTAACTTTAATTTTATATCACTATTTTAGTTACCTAATCTCTCTTTTCCATTATGATGATTTCTGGTGTCTCATGCAGCCACATGAACAATAATTCAATTAGTGGACAAATCCCCCCTGAGCTTCACAGATTACCAAGTCTCGTTCACTTGTAAATTTTATGCTTCTCCTCATTTATCACTTCAAGTTCTTCATTCTCTTTTTATCATTACAAGTCTTAAGACTGGGTCCCTTAGTCTTAACTCTGTTGCTATCAACTGAATCTTGTGCAGCCTTCTTGATAACAACAACTTATCGGGATATCTTCCAGCAGAGTTCTCTGAACTGCCAAACTTGCTTATTATGTATGAACCTTATTTTATATAATTCCTTGAACATTCTAGACTCATTTTTTATTTTTCTTTGCTTTGCAATTTTAGACAACTATTGACTGTCTTTTAGTTATTATTCTCATTTTTCTAAACGGAAAGCAAGTTGCGAGCAGTGAGAAGTGTAGTTAGTCTTGTAGAGAATCAACACTAAAGATATCTCAAAATTTATTAATTTTCAATATTTGTTGAAATACTGGGATTTCTTTCTTGGGAAATATGCCACTATAAGAAATCATGGTTAGCTCTTGATATGCCAGGAAATGTAGCAATATTTTTGTTTTGATATTGTTTGCTCTGCATTAATTTTGCAATAAAGGCTATAAAATATTTGTTCATCTTATTTTACTATCTTATTGTACATCAATATATTGCATTTTCTGACATTATAATAAGGATTGAGCTACAATTGTATTTACTCATCTCCTTCATTTATCAATATGTGAGACATTAAATACCATGCCATAAGAGGAAGATAAAGTAACTCTCTTTTTCATCAATCAAAACAAGATGCTACTCATGGGTAGGAAATAGAATTTCGTCTATTAAAAAACAAAAATTGAAGAAGCTCTGCGGCACCCATGTTCCCAGGGTACTGAGTTGTCGGCTTTCTACCCTGCTCTATCGGCAGGCCCATTCTCTTGCAGACATTATGCTGTATGATGGAATTTTAAATTTGCTTCATTGTTCAGATGCATGATTACTCTTCTGGATAACTTTCATGACTTCCTTATTCTGTAATATATCTATACATTCTTGTGCAGTCAACTTGACAACAACCATTTTCCTGGGGCCACAATTCCAGCTTCTTACCGTAACATGACAAAACTGTTGAAATTGTAAGTTCTTTTTTCAATGCCTTGTAAATTTGGTTTTTATTTATATCTTTTTTTTTTTATTTTTTTGCTTTAGTTGAAACATTTAAGATAGGTCAGGCTCTTGAACTTACATATTCACAGAGAATAAGATTTAGAGATTTTTTTGCTGTTAATACAAAAAATTTGTTTCTCCTTCCTACTTTTCAGTGACCATGCCAAAGTATGTTGAACATATCCCCAGATTTTTTTTCTTTACCCTGAATTTACGATGGACTGGATATGGATTTTTCCTATGATCTGCTTACTCAGTCAACTCTGTTTTTGTGTTATGGATTGTAACACGATGTCATGGCTTTCAGATCACACCTTAGACAAACACAACACTTATCTTCAAACTAATGGAGTTTTGCCTTTATACTGACCATTATCTCTCATACGAAGTTATGGATGCTTTATATGCATTTGGAATGACACAGAAAAATGTGCATATTCCTCTCATGTCACCGAAACCAAGCTTTCAGGTTGTGGTGGAAGTTTTTAATTTTTACCATTGAGTTTTCAGGAGTCTCAGGAACTGCAGCTTACAAGGACCAATTCCAGACCTAAGCAGTATACCAAACCTTGACTATTTGTAAGTTCACTGGTATCATTGTTGGTTTATTTATTTATGTTAAATTATATAGATGCAAAATTTTGTTTCTAGGGGTAAGTTGTGGTTCATGTTCACCATATTCACATATTCTTATCATGCTTTAGTTCTAATGGGTGAATTTGTTCTGCTGGTGACAAGCACATTTCAGAGATCTTGCCTTCAACCAACTTAATGGGTCTATACCATCAAATAGGCTTTCCAACAATATTACCACCATGTAAGTATGATTTCCTCTCATGAAAAATATGATCCATCTGAAGTCACGTAATGTATTGTGCAATAAGTCAAGATTGGAACCAAGCAAAGACCCATATGACTTGAACATCCATCAACAGATAAAGTAACTTTCCCATTGGTAACCCTTTTGGTGAAACTGCTACCTTTCTAATAATCCATTGGTATACAAAGTGCCCCTAATTTGAAGGAGTCTTTTTTTGACAATGACACCACTAAGATTTCCTTGACTTAATACAAACAAGAAATTATATGGATAATTTGTGCAGTGATCTGTCACACAACAATCTTCATGGACCTATTCCTAGTAACTTTTCGGGTCTGCCTCATCTCCAGATATTGTGAGTATACTTCGGATCTTCTTTTCCTTTATTTAGTCTAGTAATATTTGTTGACATCATTTACAGCTCATAGTTCAAATAGCTTATTTATCTGGGTTTATTTAGTAACTCACTTCTTGTTGCAGGTCATTAGAAAATAACTCATTGAATGGTTCTGTTTCATCCACTATCTGGCAAAATGGGAATTCCAGTCATACTGAAACACTTACTTTGTAAAACTTCTATACCACAAAGCACACTTCTCTTTCTCTGCCGCTGCCTTTTCTCTTCTCTTTGATGTTAGTGTCTTCTGTATATTACCAAGAATCAAGGTCCCATGTGTTACACAATCATGTATTAACACTTGATGTTGACTAGAACTCTTGCTGAAACTTGGTATTTGCATTTCTTTTTCCAGGGATTTCCAGAATAATGAACTGACAAATATTTCTGGCAGTCTTGATGTCCCTCCAAATGTCACCATCAGGATTTGCAACTGGATTTATTATCTGCATGACTCAGTCTTCTTTATGTTGCGATTGAACTGTAATTCACTTTGAGCCAAGCATCTTCAAAGCTGCTTACTAAATCCTAAGTAACAATAATCTGGGCTTTGTAGCAGACCCAAAACAGGTTAGAACAGTACTGAAAATAATAGAAAAAAAAAAAAAAAAAAAGAGAATAAAAAGAAAAGAATGGTGGTTGGGGTGGTGGGTTTGGGGGGGGGGGGGGGGGGGGGGGGGCGGGGGGGGGGGGGGGGGGGGGGGGGGGGGGGGGGGGGGGGGGGGAAAAAAAAAAAAAATGGGGGGTGGGGGGGGGGGGGGGAGCGCGGGGGGGGGGGGGGGGGCCGCCCGCCTAACCGGCGGCCCGGATGATCCTTCTCATTAAATAATGAAAAAAACCCTTTACCTATATACGTTTACCGTGTGAACAGAGTTCCATCTGTTCGGTTCGGTCTGATGCAAACCAACCGGTCCATCTGGGCGGTTATTTGAGTATAGTATATGTTATTAATGGTGTATTCCATACTACCAACCTATACGTATATACGGTTGTACGGTAACCGTATATACAACCAGTTCAAAATCGTAACAAATATCCGAAGCTAAAAACCAACCCGCCCATTTCATTTCATTTTCATTTTGTTTCGTTGTTGGCTGATCTGAAGTTACGAGAGAAATCGCGAGGAGAGAAGAAGAAGAAGACCTTTGGTTAGGTGTTTTTGGTTTTTTGGCTACTCCGAAGCTTCCGTAAGAAGCATCGTTAGTTGAGATCGAAGAGGAAGAAGAAGCGGCGGAGAAGAAGAAGAAGCGGAGAAGAAGAAGAAGCGGCGGAGAAGAAGAAGAAGCAGGAGAAGTAGAAGAGCGGAGAAGAAGAAGAAGCGCGGAGAAGAAGAAGAAGCGGCGGAGAAGCTCCATCTGCGATTTAGAGAAATCGATTTCAGATTCTGGTATTGTCTCGTCTCGTCTCGTCTCGTCTCGTCTCTGCGATTCTTCTTTCAAAAAGGTAATAACCAACTCATAAAACCCTTACCATGGAAATTCCTGATGATGTGGTCGAAACCCCTGATTTGGTCGTTGATTAAAGATGAAAAATGCTCTGTAATAACTTGATTTGGTCGGTTTCTTTTAGTATTTGTTGTTTTACCTTTTTGTGGGGTTGTGGAGGGGTTTAATGTTGTTGTTCTTTTAGCCTTCAACTGTAAGTATAGACATTAATGTTTTTCTTGATCAAACAAGGATTCCTGATCAATGCAAGGTAACTGTAAGTTTGTAAGTCAAATAATGACACTAATGTGTGGAATGGATATTGGAACTCCAAATATAGACAACAAATACTAGTCATAATACCAATGATTCAATATTCTCAAGCGGTAGGTGCAGACAATTAGTAGACTGTACAATGAAAAAGAAACATATAAAACCACCTGGAAATAAGGAAGCAATGCCTCTTCTACGATATCACTCCCACCAAACTGACTTGTCTTCTCTGGAGGCATTTTTGACTCATCAAAATCCTGAGCCACATTTGGAGGGCTGGTGCCTTTACCCCCAGGTTGATGATCCTTTACCCCCAAAGAAGTTGATTAGAAAATCAAGTTGATCTTCATGAAGATGCACTAGCATAGGAAGGAATGCAATGGTTAACCTGGATCGAAAAACCAAAACATAGCCATGCTTCAGAAACTTATAATCAGTTCAACATCTCTTTTGGACAACGAGGTTGGAATCTATATTGTACATCCAAAACTATTGTCATGGTTTTCACTAGGTCATATGGTACTCTATTATTGTTGTAAATGGAATCCGAAATCCAATTACACTAGCACCTTTACGTGTCTTTGCATAAAATTGATGCATTTGGGTAAACTTTTAGAGTGTCTTAATGGTTCTCATTTCAATTGGTAAATCTGTAGAGAGAATGGTTAGTTTAAATTTTTCGAGCTGCTATTTTGAGCGGTGACCTTGTATAATGAAGGGTCACTTTGGGTGTATCTGGGTTGTCATTTGTCTCCTTGTTCAAGTGGGTTTAATTGGTGCAATTTGTTTATCTATTTATTGTAAGTCTTGTCTTGAACAAGTTTACCCACAGGTCGATTGTTTGATAGGTGTGGTTAGTGGCACATTTCCTTTCTAAAAGTATGTCAATAACACTTGTGCATGACTAGCATAACATGTCTTTTCCTTAGAGACAGCATCTATTGCAGCTTGATGAAGTTTTATGCTGCCAATTAGTTTGAGTTGGTATTATTGATGAAGTTTTATGCTGCCAATTAGTTTGGATTTGCATGTTGAATGTGATTAGCCACAGCATCTATCATTTAGTTTTTTATTTTACGGTTTAGGGCTGCATGTTAAATTTGTGTTAAATTTGGTTGGACCCTTTTGTTTATTATTTTACAGTTTAGGGCTGCATGTTAAATTTGTTATAGTTTACTTTAATTTGTGTTAAATGTTGATTATCCAATATGTTTTTTGATATGTGCAGCAATTAGAGTTGGAGTAGTATATGGGCCGTAAGATGGCAGCAACTGGAAAGCATGTGCCATCAAAGCGGAAGGCTATGGCAAAGGATAAGGGGAAATCAGTGGTAGAAGGTGATGAAGAAAGGGGCTGGTTCAATGATGATGATCCCCAATGCAATCCCAGAAGATTAAATAAGCAAGCTATAGCTGAAGGAAGGGAAGTGGACATTCCTTCTTTCGAGGCTTTGTAGGTCTAGCAGCCAGATTTAGAGAGTCGGTTGGGAAAAAATACTTGAGGTAAATACCAAGTGTTATGAGGACTTGGTGAAAGAGTTTTATAAGAATTTGATTGTCCAAGGAGTTGGGGAAGAGATTGGAGCCATAAGCAAAGTTAAAGGGGTGCAAATAAAGTTTGATATTTGTAAGTTAGCTGAGATTCTACAAATCTCAAATGAAGGTGCAAAAGTATTCTGGGAGCCTAAGAAGAAGTTCGATGACTTGATTAATGTGGATGTGACATATAGGGATATAATGCTGAATTATACGGGTGACACGAGGCATGTGAAGTTGAGGCAGCTGAAACCACTTCCGCACGCCATTGCATACATTGTGCAACACAATGTTGTACCTCGCATGGTGGTCACCATGACACCTTAAATTCATTTGAAGCTTATGTCACCTATTGTGTGCATACGGGGTAACAAGTTGAACCTACCGTACATCATTATGAAAATGATGCGATGCGCTAGATTGGCACCTAATCGGGCTCTCCCCTATGGCAAGCTGCTGACACACATTTTTGAGCATTATCATATTCATCATCGTGGTGGATTCTGAAGTGGGGAAGAAGAAGAAGAAGAAGAAGATGAAGAAGAAAGATGCAAAAATATCTGCCAGTAATTTTCGGTTTGGAATACCATTGGGAGATGTAGGAGCAGAGGGTGCAAATGTAGGAGCACCGGTTGGTGAGGGTGTTGATCAGCCGGATGGAGCTAGATTGTCAAGATTTGAGAGAGAATTTGCTATCCTCAGGGGTGATGTACGGTATATCCGTCGGCGCGTAGATCAAATTGCAAAAGACTTGCGGCTTTCGGATTTATCGGAGCACTCGGATGGTTCTTCGATTCTTTATATAGCTTGCTTTGAATCTTTAAATAGCTTGCTTGAATGATTGAGTTCCTCAAATCATAAAAGGATAAGGTAATGTTATTTGCAAGGAACTTATTAGCAGCCTTACGCTTATAAAGTTTAATTTAAATAACGGTGTCCATTTGTATGATGTGATTAAGTAGATATGCCTTAGAGCTGAATATGTTTAGTTACTCTTAATTATTTGAAAGAAAATTGCAAATGTCCATCTGCCTAACTGAGACTAGTTTGCAAACCCCAAAGAGAAAGTTAGATTTTACCATGAAGATACATCAAGTAGTTGTAGTGTCGAGTCCTAGTCAAGGGTAGTTTATGTATTAGTCAAGGGTAGTTTAGCATAACCTCAATGAGGAGTTATTAACGAAGTTATTATGCCTTTACATTTATTTGCGGCATAGATCAATTTTTTGAATGCTTTGATGGAATGAGGAATTCTCGATCGGCATTGGCCATGATGGTATATGGAACTTGACATGTTACTGTTTTGAGCGCAATAAGCTGCTGCATCCAGTCTTGCTTACGGATCATTGCAAATTCCCACTTGGTATGTTCTTGATCAACATTCTAATATCGGTATCCACCTTTGTCATCTTATGTCTCGAGGTCCCTGTGTTCTTAACATGTGACACTTGATTATTGTTAGGGGTAACCCATGCGTATTTATTTCTTTATCTATTTTATTATCATATACATGTGCGAGATCGGAAGCATGTCGAGACAAACCTAAAGGCAAGCTGTTGTTAATGGGATTTCTCTTGTACTTTCCTTTCATGATGAAGAGCAAAAGCATGAATGTGATGACAAAAGTTTACACTATCTAAATGCAAAATGTGGAGATGCGGTTCTCATTTTGCGGGTAATTGTTGTGCTCACAAGAATTTATCTATCCACTTTTCCTTATTAAATAATAGTTGCGAGGTAATAATTGCAATTTTCTTAATTTCGGATGCTATACTTCACAGGATCGGTTTATTGCAATTGACTTACGTACACCGGTGACAAAGGAAAAAATTCAAGATGGCGAGTCAAAAGCGAGATTAAATGCAGGGCTTCGGTTCCATCCATTTGGACTTTGGGAATATTTTTCTTTATTTCATTAATTCTTGTAAAGTTCCTATTGGCAATGACTCACTCATCCAGAAGCATGCTTTCTCTGCCCATAAGTTTTTCTCAGTAATTAGCAGGAGAGGTCGTTATCCTGGCGTTACTATGTCTTGGCGGGGAGGGTCCTGTTCTTGGTCCTTGGATGGCGAAGAAGGGTCGGTCCTTAGCTACGCCCGGTGTTCAATGAGTCGAAATAAGGTGATGGATTATGGTTCTGAATTTGCATCTGTAACCACTATGAAGGATGTGGAGAATACACATTCTCATACACGACAAGAGATGATTTTGAGCTCTGCATTTTCTGCATTTCCATCTTACTTCTGTTTCAATCCACCTTAACAATTCTCGGTATAAGGATATACATTGCCTTCTTAGTCGATTTTAGATGGTTTAACATTCATGGCTAGTGATAACAGTCTTTGCTCCATGTGACAATCCAAGGAGAGAAGCGAGAACAATTGTCGATCCTTGCTTGAATGTGAATGCAGTCGAAATCTTGATTGATGTGGATAAGATAAGGTGGAGGATATAAAATCTTCCTTGCGAGACGGAACTTCCGGGCTCTGTTATAGTTTGAAGTTGAAAGTACGAAGTTTGAGTTATTATCTGTTGCAAATATTGGAGGGATTAGTGATGCTAAATTTTGTTTGGTTGGGCCATGGCGAATGTGGACTTTGGGGTTCAATCACGGGAGCTCCATCTAAGGAGCTTCTGCTAATCTCTTGTAGCAACTCTACAATTGGCCGTGGTGATGGTGAAGGTGCCAATGTATTATCTGCTGGTTCTGCTTGATGCTGCTGTTGTGCATACGGGACCCCCGAGTTTCCAATGTATTACGTCTATAACCATCGAAGCGGTACAATAGGTGCACCAGGTGGTCGTTTGGATTGGTTGAATTCAATAACCTAGTTTTTCAGCTTACCTTCGATGACACGAGCAAGAACTCAAACAAGGAATCGGTTGTGGATGATTCACCTTATGAAGTGACTTTTGCCTTTAACTTGGTGGATCTTTGCTTTGAGTTCTGAGCCCTACATAAAAAATTTGGTGACCGGTGAAGAGTCGGGACAAGCGTATGTGGCATGTCCGTTGGCTGCTTTGCTTCATTGAATATTTCTAATCAAACTACGTCAAATTCTATAGACAGTGATTACAAAATAAGGGTGCAAGATCTAGGGCTTCTTCTTTGTGCATTATCTGGATCCAAGAATGCTAAAAGTACCTACGATGTGGAACATCTTCGCAAGATGGGTTATGTTAAAGTGGCTAGGGAGGCACTTGTAGAAGCAATGTTGAGAACAAAGCTGTAAGAATGGCCTCTTATGGGAAGTAGAATGTTCTGAATCTCATATTAACTTGGAGACTTGCCATGATACAACATCTGGTCTTCTTCATTTGGTTGCTCAAGCTGCAGCACCTTTTTGCACCTGATGTGGATGAATCGGTTGTGCATTTGCGGTCTAGGTGGAATGATGTTCAGCGAGGCACTTGATAGGGATGATTTGATTTACGAGACAATAATCTCTGAAGCGCGGTCTTTGCCTCATCACCTCCTGGAAACCATGCTTCAAGTCTAGACTCAAGCGTGGTTCTGTGGTGGGTGCGATGGATGAGATATGTGAGGATGCATTTCATGTTGACAAGATCGGTTCAAGCACATGTAATACTGTGGATCCCAATTCTGTTTTTCCCTTGATGGAGCGCTGGTTGGAGATGATTTACATATGTGTCATCTTTGGAGCTTTTTCACATAGTTTATCTTTTAATGAATCAATGTCGGGACGAGGGGTGGGAATCCCTCATGCATCATCCCTACATGGTGAGGGTTTTCCAGAATTTAGAGAAGGCTATTACTTATCCGAATCATGCCCTCCATCGAGTTATCTGCAACCAACCGGTCCTTGCCTCGAAATCTTTGGATACAAATCAAGCGGTGTGGCCCAAGGTGGAAATGGAAGTAGTGGATGGTATCGGGATACCTCACTGATAATTTTAGAAAACCATATTTCACATGTAGGTGACCATCTGAAGAATTCCGGTTCTTAGAAAGTGAGGTTCCATCTACAAGTTCCGGTGGAATCTCCAAGGCAAAGGGAAGACTACTTCTCAAGAATATTGGCATGAGGTGGCGAATGTATGATGGGACTGGCCCAGGATGACTCGGGGAGGAGTGCCTTTGCTTACCACAAGCACCATGAATACAAGTGGCGAGAGATGCTCTTGTTTGTTTAGAGCTTGAATTATGTAAGATGGATCTTCGGTATGATATGTTTCTCGATGGTGAAATATGCATGTCAAAACTTTCTCTTTCGGTTCGGGATTTTCATCTTCTTGATAGCGACAAGAGAGCACCCTGGAAGTTGGTATAGCTCTATGACATTTTATGCTTGAAGTTTAATTTATACTGACACTCTCATTTATAGGATTCAGACATTTGAATAATGCTTATCCTTTTAATGTTGAAGGTTTTAGGAGATTATCATTCAAAGGATCACCCTAGAGAGTCCTCTGCCAAAGCTTTCAGGTTGGATTTGGAATCTGTCATACCAGATCCTTCTACTCCTGTTGAGGAGTACCGGTATGTTCAGATTTAGATTTTTCGTTTATTCTCTGCTCTCAACTTAGCTTTTAACCTCTTTGATCTTTGGATATATTTAATTTAAAATTTCATCTGTAAAGTGCAATTTTTGAGGCATTTACCAGCGGTTCCGGGTTTTAAGTAATGATAAAAACATGAATATGGGGCTGCAACGAGGACGAGTGCTGGTCGGCTTTTTAAAACCCAATCCAGCCCCAAATGCTCTTAGCTAAAAGCCCATTCCAGCCTCGGCCTTGACTCAAGGCCTAAAATTCTTGTCTTTGTTCCACGAACCCCGGACGAGCCAAAGCAAGCCCAAACACTGATATTCTTTGATTAGGCCGGGTCGGAGCAGGTTGCCCTGTCCCTATCCCTAGCCTTGGTTCTACTCCTAGCCCTGCCAAATGTAACATAAAAAGTCAATTGTTTGACCGTAGAAGAAAACACAGACGTAAATAACATTAACCGTAAAACAAAATACCATTTTGGCCATGATCCCTTTCACAATCTGTTTGTGAGGTTTAATTTTTTTTGGGGTCCTTTTGATTTGTCCTTTTATAAAAACGGTATAATAAATACTTTGCATCATTGGAACCTTGGAGGCATCATCTCAATAACTAATATGGTTAAATACATTTTTCAATGCATTATGTCATATAAAAATCAATCTTGGGCGGCTCTTAACTTTGTAGGTTTTCTCTTGAAAGCCTCTACTTCAAATCTTTTGCTTAGATACTTAAATGTTCCTCATTGGGGTAGTTGGCATATGAAAGATAATCTGTTGTGCAATAATGGCTTGAATTGGTATTGGATTCTTGTTTACGGTAATGGCTATTTCGAATTGAACTTGTTTTGTGTTTTGCATCATTAAAACACACGAAGCATTTTAATTGGAATCTTGATCCTAGAAGGCCCTAGATTAAGAGTAGTGATTTATGACCTTCAACTTTTGGCCTTAATGTGCTAGTGTAATTGGATTTCAGATTCCATTTACAACAATAATAGAGTACCATATGACCTAGTGAAAACCATGACAATAGTTTTGGATGTACAATATAGATTCCAACCTCGTTGTCCGGTGAGGCAGTGAGCGATTATAAGTTTACGAAGCATGGCTATGTTTTGGTTTTTCGATCCGGGTTAACCATCGCATTCCTTCCTATGCTAGTGCATCTTCATGAAGATCAACTTGATTTTCTAATCATCTTCTTTGGGGTTAAAGGATCATCAATAGACCGGTCTCCAAATGTGGCTCGGGATTTTGATGAGTCAAAAATGCCTCCGAGAGAAGACCGGTCGATTTGGTGGGAGTGCTATCGTAGAAGAGGCATTGCTTCCTTATTTCCAGGTGGTTTTATATGTTTCTTTTTCATTGTACAGTCTACTAATTATGTCTGCACCTCTACTGCTTGAGAATATTGAATCATTGGTATTATGACTAGTATTTGTTGTCTATATTTGGAGTTCCAATATCCATTCCTCACATTAGTGTCATTATTTGACTTACAAACTTACGGTTTAGGATTGTATTATCCCCATCTTCAAATATCCAAGCGGTTATTGTGATTGTTGGCCTTTTTGCCCTTTTCTTGCTATTTCAATTGGTTGAGCTTATTCATCGCATTCTTTGCATTAAACTTGCCGAGTTTTGGTGCTTCATTCACAAAGTTTGTTTAATTCAGCGGTAAACCATGATATCTACTATTTGGGTGATAAGTAGGAGCATCACTTATTTTCTCCAATATATTTATTCAAGGATCAACATCGTCAAATGTCGTATTTTTTAAAGGGAACCAACCCCTTTCAACCATGCCTTTCCTCCAACAATGACTTCATTATAGTTGTTACACATTGTCTTTTGTTTTCTTGCATTGATCAGGAATCCTTGTTGCCATGCAATATTGTCATCCTTAAGTGATCTGGTATTAAGAAGTAGGAACTAAAAAGCAACCTAATTATCAAATATAGAAGAAATCATTATGTTCAATGCCATAGTGAAACAATTATGATACTTCCAATATGTCTAATTTATAAAATCCAATTTTTGCTAACACATGTTCGAGTTACCATGGGGGGAATCGGCCGGGTGACTATGTTCTTCTTTGATATTGTGGTGAGAATGTTCTTCTGCTGTTTGCGGGCGTTTCTTTAATACGGACACATTACATTTGGATGACTGGATTTTTCTATTCATTACGTGTACTAACAATTTAGTACTTGGTTACCTTCTTTCTCTATGATAGGTGGTGAATCGATGGTGACACACGAGAGGAGAGAAAGTTGAACCTCCATGGAAAACCTTATGTGGTTCAATATTTGTCTTGTGGATATTTGATCAGCACTTGTGTTGCACTACGTGGCCGAGATACAACACCACGTTGAATCACCACCCCATGAAAGGCACCACGGTTGATTCTTCTATGTGTGCAATTCGTTGTTACCCCTACGAGTTGATCTAGGATCCATTTTAATATGTTCACTAAACCTTCTCCTTGTTGGATTCTTTTCTTTTATATCCCCGGAGTTAATGTAAATAAATTCTCTTACATGGACTTAGATGAAACAACACATTCACATTAGTATTTGACTACATTGTCCGATCGGTTAATTTCTTTGTTAACAAGTGAATTGAATATCTTGCCGCACCGACGAGTTCACGCATTTTTGTTACAATGCAAATAAAGCATACATTCATATGTGAACGGCATTTTCGCCTATTCAAAGTGTTATTTTTTCTTTTGTATGAACGTGAAAATGTGCTAGTTCCCTTTTTATTTTTTCGTAACAGGGAATTTGATACTTTTTGATCTCCGGATGAAATGGGAACCAACCCCATTGGTGTATGTGTTCTCATGAAGAAAGTACTTGGTTCCCTTTTAAAGTTCGTCAACGTATTTTCTCTCTGTGTTGACAAACGAAGCGGGTTGGTTCCCTTTTAAATGTTGAATCGGCCCATTTGCTCTCTGTGTTCACGGACGGGACGGGCTGGTTCCCTTTTAAACGGAATCGGCCCATTTGGTCTCTGTGTTCCTGGGCTCCCGGCAGCAACGGGCTGGTTCCCTTTAAAGGGAATTGGCCCATTGCTCTCTGTGTTCACGGGCCGAAGCGGGCTGGTTCCCTTTAAAAGGGAATCGGCCCATTTGCTCTCTGTGTTCACGAGACGAAGCGGGCTGGTTCCCTTTAAAAGGGGAATCGGCCCATTTGCTCTCTGTGTTCACGAGGCGAAAGCGGGGATGGTTCCCTTTAAAAGGGAATCGGCCCATTTGCTCTCTGTGTTCACGGGCAAAAGCGGGCTGGTTCCCTTTAAAAGGGAATCGGCCCATTTGCTCTCTGTGTTCACGAGGCAAAAGCGGGCTGGTTCCCTTTAAAGGGAGTCGGCCCATTTGCTCTCTGTGTTCATCGGACAAAGGGGCTGGTTCCCTTTAAAAGGGAACCGGCCCATTTGCTCTCTGTGTTCATCGGACAAGCGGGCTGGTTCCCTTTAAAAGGGAATCGGCCCATTTGATCTCTGTGTTCATCGGACGAGCTGGTTCCCTTTAAAAGGGAATCGGCCCATTTGCTCTCTGTGTTCATCGGACAAACCGGGCTGGTTCCCTTTAAAGGGAGTCGGCCCATTTGCTCTCTGTGTTCATCGATACGAAGCGGGCTGGTTCCCTTTAAAGGGAATCGGCCCATTTGCTCTCTGTGTTCATCGGACGAAACGGGGCTGGTTCCCTTTAAAAGGGAATCGGCCCATTTCCGCCTCTGTGTTCATCATACGAAGGGGCTGGTTCCCTTTAAAGGGAATCGGCCCATTTGTGTTCATCATCTGTGTTCCCCTTTAAAGGAATCGGCCCAACGTTCGGGCTGGTTCCCTTTAAAGGGAAGCGGCCCGTTTGCCTCTGTGTTCATCGGATTACGGGGGCTGGTTCCCTTTAAAGGGAGCGCCCCATTTACGCTCTCTGTGTTCACATACGAAGCGGGCTGGTTCCCCTTAAAAGGGAATCGGCCCATTTGCTGTCTGTGTTCCCAGACAAGCGGGCTGGTTCCCTTTAAAAGGGAGCGGCCCGTTTCGCCTCTGTGTTCATCGGTTACGGGGCTGGTTCCCTTTAAAGGGAGGCGCCCCATTTGCTCTCTGTGTTCACATCCGAAGCGGGCTGGTTCCCCTTAAAAGGGAATCGGCCCATTTGTCTGTGTTCCCCACCGGCAAGCGGGCTGGTTCCCTTTAAAGGGGGCGGCCCGTTTGCCTCTGTGTTCATCGAACGGGCTGGTTCCCTTTAAAGGGTGGCCCTCCCTTTAGGGCCCCATTGCTCTCTGTGTTCACATACGAACGGGCTGGTTCCCCTTAAAGGGGAATCGGCCCATTTGCTCTGTGTGTTCCCAGGCAAACGGGTTCTTTGCCGTTTAAAAGAGAATCATTCCCTTTGGTATGTGTTCACATAACAAAACGGGGTGAATTGATTTGGGTTCGTAGTCAAATTAATATGTTCCATCACCTTTGTTATAGTCACTGAAATTATAAATTGAAGACTTACGGTAATGTTTAAAGCCACAGATGTAACACTAATAAAAGGGAATCAATAATTTAAAAAATTTAAACCATATATGGGTTGAATTATGTGTTTCATCACCGCTTAACTCTCATATGGACAATATATATCAACGTATTATATAATTGATTCGGTACAATATCATACATTAGAGGTGAACTTGTTTTGACAACTACTTCCAACCCTTCAAATACATTGTGATAAGTGTTTGACATAGATAGAGTACATTTTTTTGAAATAAAGTACTGAACTACCCATCCAGTTTACTATTGTCCTACCGTATATGTTACAGTAGTGACATTGAACGTACGGGGGTTAAATGTTTCTTGAATAAAGTACATAACAAGAAAGTAAGAATAGCCAAACACATAAGAACAAAATTACAAGATGTTCCAATGTAATTTTGTCCAACGATCTTTGATTTTGCCGTTGATGATTAAGGGTTAGCCTTGCGGCATCCAAATTCATCGGATTGCGACGTCGGTCGTCAAATTTTGGTGGCAATCTCACCCTCATGTCCTCGACTATTCACACTTTCGTAAGACGTTGAAGGCTGTAGAATGTACATACGTTCTTGCTTCATCTGCCACACATCGATCTACCCAAATAAAAGAAAATGGATGCTTTACACCATTTGGGCACCTATAAAATCTCCGACCTGGATTTTTTTTTGTATGTGAAGTGAGGAGCAACATCCTCCCTTGCCCGCAATAGCATAATGGAGTTGGTTGCTCCATACTTGTAGATGACCCATCTTCACAATAGCATCCACCCATTCCTCTGTTTCGTATCAACTGAGCTGCAGACAAAATGAATATTTGAAAACACATTAGTTATTGAGTTTTATATAGACCTATACAAATGTTGCCCCTTTGCGAAGACAATGTATTATTTTAAACGCAGACTTTCAAGTACACATATACGTAGATATTGCGAGTAAACCCGGTGTGAATTGTTACGGGATAGTAAGAAGGCTGAAACCAAATGCAACGGGAGTTGGTTTACATTATTCAAAAAGCATACTGATTCACAACGGAAAGTAAGGGAAGATTGTTTGTACCAAAAGTGGATGTGATTGGCTCCGATATTGGTAGACTCATAATCACAGGTATCAGGAGAAGTGAATTCCAAGTAATTGTTTGAGATAAATTACACAACAACTTGAACCCTCATTGAATGTGATATGCTAGATTGGCCTCTATTGAAGCATTTAATTTTTGGTCCTGCCCTCATTTACCACGAAATCCACTTCAACTATGTACGAAGAACATAAATACTAAACCAACAAGGGGAAGTTTAAGAACAACCATGGCGAGGCATGAGTGAGCTGGTTTATAATTATTAGTAATTTTATTATTATTATTATTACTATAAAATTCATCGAGAACAAAAACACTTTTTTTACAAATTTTAAACCTACGACTTTGGTTCATCTTGATTAACTTTGTAATCAATTAAAAAGTAA